>NW_023270415.1:28727849-28775884 GCF_011800145.1 Mirounga leonina | reverse complement strand
ATATTATATTATATTATATTATATTATATTATATTATATTATATTATTATATTATTATATTATTATACTGAGTATTATTATTATTATTTCTTTTTTGGGTCATAAAATCTTCATATGTCGGGAAGATCCTGTGGCTGCTTTGAGCCTGGATGGAGTGGGGAGGGCTTTACTCCCAATTAAAGGTTTGGAAACAGGCCTGGAATGCAGCCCTGGAGAGGGACCCTGGGGCCCTCCCTAGATAAGTTGGCTTTCTGGGACACTGCCCCCTCCCCCCTCTTGGTACCCCCAGGCCAAGTTCTCTGAGCCTCCCATACCAGCACCTACAGCTTCACCATAGGGGGATTCACCCCCACCCCCACCCCCACCTCCCCAAGTTCTTTCAGGTGTTCTCCCTACCCCCCTCTAGTGGAGGGGAATTTTCAGGGCCCTCATAATTTAGCAAGCACCCCAAGGTGGTCCCAAGCAGCACATCACAGAGTGATGCCCACGGTAGAGGATCTCAGGGCCTTGGGTCCTTTTTGAGGTGTAGGGGGAGACTTTCACATGCAAAAGTATTCTCATTTGGAAGGTAAGTTATGTTGCCTGTTTAGCCATGGGAAATAGAAACTCCCTCAAAAAGCACACAAATGACTTGAAGAATGTACAACTTAGTATAACTGCCAGGGCTATTCATGCTCATCTTCACAAGACACTGAAAAAGCCCTTCCTTCGATGTGAAGTTTGGGAGAATGGGGTGTAAATACAAGTGTTCCCCTGAATTTGAAAAAAAAGTACTTGTCTGGGAGTCAAGGTTCCAGGTCTTCCATAAAATTTCTATATTGGGACCAGGTTTGGAAAAAAAAAAATCACATAATTTATCTGTGCCTGGATATTTTCACTTATAAAACAGGGGGCAGGGCTACATTAATAGTGTTTAGACCCTTTCTCGAGGAGCCCTGGGTTACAGAGGGGCCTTAAGTGTGGGGATCAGAGGTCTCTAGTCTCACAAATCTTGCTTCACTTAGAGCATCAGCTTTCTGTTTACACATTGAGTTTCTGCCCGCAGTTTCACTTGAATACAAGTTTCCAGGTTTAGAGATAAAGACATAAAATGCTTGATTTTGAAATTCTCTGACAAATGATCCAGTAAATCTAACCGGGTAATGGGAACATTATTGCAAAGTAGTTGCTGGAGTGCTTGTCAGCCCAGTGGAATAGAAGCTCCAAGAAATTAGAAAATGATTCCAGTATATAGGAAGCCTGCTTACCTTCCTTCCACATCTAATAAAGGTAGTAGATGATGATGTTGGTTGTGCCTTTATAGGGCTGCATGTAGAAAATCAAACCTATTGTATTTCCTTCTCAAGATTTCTCAACCAGCCCTAAGCATATGCCCAACTGTTTCTGTGGCATAACACACCTTTTAGACTCTTGGGTTTTCAATCTCATTGTGTCTGTGTGTAAAATCAGGACAACATTTTCTGTCCTTCTGGTCTCACTTGCTTGTTGCCATTATCAAAGAAGGTAATAAGTGAAAAAAGCACCCTGAAGTGCTCCAAAGCAGTGCATTCCATTATTATTTTTTAGACTTGTTTCTTGGGATTACTTTTTACATAAACTTTTTGGTTATTCTAGATTACTCTTGAATGTGAATCAATTTAAATTGTTTATCATAACATTTTCTACGAATATTAGTTCTCAGAAACATTGTATTATGCAAGCAAAGGAAACCAATCCTGTCTCAGGCAAAATGGCAATGAATGCTCACAGAACAAGTGAAAATCTGGATGATAAGATATAACTGACAAGGCGTAGGGAATACACAGATCCAGGGGAACTCTTAGACACAAAGAAGCAGGAAAAAATACAAGGTACTTGGAGTAGTTTGGCAGCATGCACCATTGTTCCTGCAATGAATTATCTCTAATCAGGGATGGGTGATTTTTAAAACACCTATCTCTTGGTATAGTACAGATGCCGAACCATCAGGATGGTCTCTAGCTAAAAATCCAGTAGGGCCATACTCTTGCACACCTACTGGATGTCAGATTTTGCCTCCAATTATCCCGCATGTCTGCATCTCTAACTCAAGATCAAAGACCCATTTAATCCCATTTCATTAGATGAGCTTGGGCCATTCTTGGTTGCATCATGCGAGGAATTTAGGGAGTGTGTAGCCAAGAATTCTGTAGCACCTGAAAAACACTAACCTTGACCAAAAGTGCACACAAAAGGAATTTGTGTACTAATACTGAAGAGATTGCATTGTTAACAGCCAGAATGACAAATATTCATACAAAAAGTGTGGTATTTAGTTACTACCTTGTTTCTCCCATGAGTATTTTGGTAATTGAATTATCTCTTAGTTCTCTAGAGTGCAGAAAAGTAATGTTGAGGTGACAGATAATATATGCGAGACATGAAATTTTAGATGCTGATACTTATTTGCACTGATTTATTCAATGTTATTTCACTGAGCAATCAAACATTAAAATTTAATAAGACAGGGTACAGAAATATATGTGACAGATAATATTTAGCATGTCTTTTTCAGAGACAGAAACCTTCTTTAATTTGAGTAAAGAAATGAGATTCCACAAGGAAGCTTACACGTTTATAAGTGTAGATGACATATATAGAATTTTTGGTAGTATTTTGCATATGTGCATTTTTTTATATACAAAGAAAAACCTTCTTCCTTCCTATGATAAAGTAAGTTATTTCCTTTATCTTGTTTCCATAGTAATAATGGATTGGTGTTAATCTCTCGGACCCACCACCTACATTAGAAGTGTGAGTTACTCTGCCAGGTTCCAGCTGAGTCTCCAAGGATAAGAAGAGCCTCCTAAGCGGCCAGAACTAACCCTCACTACTCAAGCCATCAGGGAAGCTGGCAACTAAAGGGATGAATCAAACAGCCTGGGATCAAAAGCGAAAGACCAAACACAATGGAATACGCACAAACAGTTCATTTACAAGGGAGCGATGGAGAATGAGGTTGGGGTCAGAGAACTGAGAGTTACCAACAGAATAGAGAGGTGAAATCTGCATGAGACAGGAAGACAACAGGACAAGGGAAGTCCTGGAAATTTACCTGTAATACCAATAGTTCTTTAGAGGCCAGGAAATCAATCATGTGTAGTTCTGCTGGCTATTTTTAAAGGTCAGGGTCAGGGAAAGTGGATCTATTCACATTCTTTTACTATTCTAGTTTATAGGCCTGCTTCTAGTATTTGAGAGGCCCAGGGCCAGAGTACAAATGGAAGCCCACATGTAAGACGTTTAAATGTCTAAAAGCTGTATACCAAACCAACAAACTGTGAAATAAAGTACATTCTCTGTGCTCATCAAACAATGTACTTTCATAACAAAAAAATGAAAAAAAAAAAGGAATGCTATGGTTTTATAAAATGAAAAGTGGGCAAGATATAAATTCTGATTGAACTTAATTTTTATTGTACCTATCTAGGTATTGTTAATATAACCACAATGGTTAAATGAACAATAAACAAAAGCACCTGTGATTTATAAACTACTATATATTTATTTTATAGTTTGTTTTTTACTCTCCTGAACATCATTTTATAATGGGTACTTTCAGATACTTATATTCTTTTGAATGGTGACGATATAAAAGATCAAAAAAGAAAATGCAATTTTTTAAAGTCTATAAACTTTGAATATAACATATAAAAATTTAATCATTACTCAGCCATAGAAAAGAATGAGATCTTGCCATTTGCAACAACATGGATGGACCTAGAGGGTATTATGCTAAGTGAAATAAGTCCAACAGACAAAGACAAATACCATATGATTTCACTTATATGTGGAATCTAAAAAACAAAACAAATGAACAAACAGAAAAAGCAGAAACCGATCCATGAATACAGAGAACAAACTGGTGGTTATCAGAGGGGAAGGGAGTAGGGGAATGAGCAAATGAGTGAAGGGGAGTGGGACATACAGGCTTCCAGCTATGGAATAAATAAGTCACAGCAATGAAAGATACAGCATAGAGAATATACTCAGTGGTATTATAATAGCATTGTATGGTGACAGATGGTAGCTACACTTGTGGTGAGCACAGCATAACGTATACAGTTAACGAATCACTGGGTTGTTCACTTAAAACTAACATTGTGTCAACTATATGTCAAAAAAAGGGAAAGAAATGTAAATTAAAGTAAATATAAGGAATACATTGATATTCATTGTATTGTTTGATGAAAGTTAATTTCTTCTCAAATATCCAAACTTTTCTATCAAGCATAAAGGCAAAATACAATTTATAATAAATATCAATTTAAAAATTCATTTAAATAAATATAAATTGTTAAGATTTTTTGGGAAAGTGTTACTAATCCTTACTGAAAATTTTTGTCAAAATGGAACTACTCACAAATCTAAATTTCTAATATCCAATATCACTGCTGATGAAAAGCATCAATGTCAGGCTTCCTTTATGTTATGTGATATATATAAATGTCATAAATATACATATATATAAATTTAAGAGTAATATACATTAATATTGGAAATGTTTCTAAACCACCTTGCACAACTATTGAGAAGACTTGGCTAATTTTCAGATATCTTTGGAATTGTGCATTGAAATACAAGTGAAAAGAATAAAAATGGATGCTCAGCACACTGGGAAATGATGCTTCCTTATGAAGTAACCTGTTAAGAGTCGTGTGTAGGGGGAAGAATGGGGCACGTTTTTCCTCTTATCTAAGACCTTCTAATACTCAGATCCTTTCTGTCTCTATTTCCAGTGTTGATAGTGAGACAACTCAAAACCTTTATGGTATTCAGATAGAGGCATATTTTGTTCAAGAACATAAGACAAGAGATAGGAAGCTCTTCTCTGCACCTGACTGGTATGAGTGAAGGCAGCGATTTCAGGTGTCCTGGTCACACTGTGTCAGCCCTGAGCACCAGATGCTAGTGATGTGATTATGCATCTGTTATAATTTAATTTGGTATGTTTGTGATATTCAGGGTCCTCTAAAGCATGGGGTGCTTGGCAGGGGCCTTTCTTATGGGTTTAAGGATGCTAGTGCCAGGTAAGAGTGAGATCTTGCCATTTGCAACCACATGGATGGACCTAGAGGGTATTACGCTAAGTGAAATAAGTCCAGCAGACAAGGACAAATACCATATGATTTCACTTATATGTGGAATCTGTTTCTACTAACAAGGGCTAGAGGTACAGTTTTTAGCCACAAAATGAGAAAAGTAAATCATCCAAACTTGATAGAACTTCTACTTTGTAGGTGGGGGGACAAAAGGACTTAATAAGTTGGTCAAGGTTAATGTATTGAAGTTTTAATCTGTAGCTATACTTCCTTATTTCTCCTTCATGGTCATGGTCATGCATGTTGGCAGATCTTTATTTCTGTGTTTTAGGGGCTACTGCAAAGATCAAAGCTCACATGTACCGATAAGTTTATGCTGGGCTCCTGAGATAGGAGGAGAAATGGGCAGGGGAGATTATTTTTGAGAACAGCAAAGGGTAAGGAGAGATTTCTTACAGATTGGACATTGGCAGGTTCTGTGAGGGGCATCCATCTGCTTTGTGGAGGCATGCAGGGATAAAAGTAAGACCTTGGAGAAGGTGGCTTCCAAGTGTTCCTATGACTCTGACCCTGAGATAAGAAGCACAGCTTCAGGAAAAGCCCCAAAGATGGCATTAGAAAATGAGAATCACCAGACTTCAAGAGTTCAGTGATCAAGGACAGCAGTGTCTCAACAATAATTAGCAGACTGACAAAAGAAGAAGCTTTCCTGAATGTTCTGCTCTGTATAAGGTAAATGGGGCAAGGAGATCAGGAGAGTAAAAATGCCTGAGATTGACTTTTCTGGTTTAAAGGAAGATTTAATTTCATTTGTTAAAAGTGAAGAAATGTGATGGTGCATGAGTACTTGAGTTTGTGTTGCAAATTTATTATCACAGCACATCATTGTTTTTGTTCAGCACTCCATATTTTATATTTGAATATTCATCATAGTCGTCTAGATACTTGGCATCAAGAGACATTTCAATGGTATTTAACAGTCTCTGGACAATATTAAACCCTAATTTCACTATATTTTTGCAACAAAATCATCTACATGCATGGACATTAGTTTTATCTATATTTGGCTGGTTGTATAGTTTGGAAAAATAAAATCCCTACACAAATATAGACCCTCATCTGGGAATCATATCACCTGAAGATTCACATCTAAGATTTATTCACTGCCCCTTTAAGGCTATATTTAAAAATATAAATTGACCTTTAAAAGGTAACATAAGTTATTACCATATTAATATGAAACGTTAGATCTTAGAATTTGCAGTACCATGAGGATAGTGGGCTTCCTGGGGACAGGAGAGAGATGGATTACACAAAGTTCCAAAAGGCTAGGAAATAAAGGGCTGATGATTTTATCTGAGCCTTGGCTTGCATCTGCAGGTTCCAGTTTAGCAAGATTTCTAATAATTTTTAGCAAACTCAAAGATACAATAAAACTAAGAACAAAAGTAGAACTCTCCAATCTTTTAAAAGCTTCCCACTGGTAAAACCAACCAGGGAAATGTTAGCCCAATTTGAGAAAACATTCTTTCGAGTAAACGGAAAATTTCCTGCTCTCCCTTCTCTGCACACTAATCATTGTTTCCATCCTTCTCCATGTCCTTGTGCTCAGAGAAGGCTAAAATACAGCATTTGATACAGGTATTATTTTTTGACTTAGGTAGATTCATCCCTGTTTTGAAATATGTATTAGGTCAAGCCAGTGGTGTATGTGAGCAGAAGTGATTTGCACAAGAATGTAATGTTGTCTGCAAATAAATGCTCTTATGATGTATATCATGTTGAATTACTTTTTCAAATAGGAAAAATCTCAATCATTATATTCTTCTATACTGCTTGTAAATACTATTCACCCTCTTTGGATTACTGTGAGATCAGCATTGGTCTCATTTGGAAAATGTCAAAAAGCTGGCTTCAAAACATTACTGATTGGATAGTGTTGTAGATCGATCAACACTCTTTCTCGTTCTTTCATGTCCTTATGTTTAAGATTATTGTCAAAATGACACATTATGAGATTGTAGTTAAAGTCATGGCCAAATGTTTGTCATTTGGTTAAACTTGTAATGCCAACATAATAATATCAATCAACTACTATAACATTGTATGTTAACTGTACTGGAATTCTAAAAACTTAATAAAATAATACTTTTCCTTTAAAAAAAAGAAAGGGCGGGGCGCCTGGGTGGCTCAGTTGGTTAAGCGGCTGCCTTCGGCTCAGGTCATGATCCCAGGATCCTGGGATCAAGCCCTGCATTGAGCTCGCTGCTCAGCGGGGAGCCTGCTTCTCCCTCTCCCTCTGCCTGCCTCTCTGCCTACTTGTGCTCTCTATCTCTCTGTCAAATAAATAAATAAAATCTTAAAAAAATTATTTTAAAAATAAATAAATATATAAAATAAAAAAAGAAAGGGCAAGAAAAAGAGCCAATGCAAGAAGCTTTGCTCTGGTTCTGAAGGAAGAATGAAGACTTCCTGACTACGGGTCTCCCAGGTGAAGCTAGTGGAGGTTTCCCTTTGCCCCAGCTCCCAGGTGTTTCTTAAAATGAATAAATAAATAATAATAATATATATATATATAATATCAATCAAGCCTCATATTTTAATATGGTTTTCCATATTTTCAAAGTGTTTTCATACACAATATTGATTCTACCTTTACCTGGTCCTATGAAGTCAATTTGGAATGTGTAATCATTCTGACTTAAGGATAAGAAAATAGTCTCAGAATAAAGTGGTTTACCCAAGATTATACAGTTAGTAAATGAAAGAACCAGAAGAGAAATCCAGAGATTTTCGTTTTATACTTTTCTATAATAATAGCTGATAATTGAAGAACATTTTCTTTCAAAAATATTTCCCCCCAAAATTGTATTTCTGCTTTTTAATCGGTAAACATATTTTTTTAAATGCACTTTCCTCTGTTGAGTCAAATTTATTTCAGATATATGGGATTCAGAGTTATACCATCTTATCTCTTAAGCTTTGATTATCTGGGATTTGATGGGGTGAGGTCAGGGCAGGTCCCATCAGTCTTGCTGTCTTAAGCTAAGTTGCAAATCATTTTCTCATTGAAAGTAAAAATCCAACTATCTTCTTTTGTCCCCAAATATCAAAATATTAAGAAGATCCAAAAACAACACTATTAATTTCCTCCAATTTTCCATCAGTTTATAATTCTCTCCTTCCCTTGCTTATAGAGCTTTCTTCTCTTTACCTAGAAAGTACGCAAAGAAAAAATGGCAGAGAGGCTATGAGCTGAAACTGGGGCAGCACTAGATTTATTTGAAGTCCTTCAATTATGAAGTGCCACAATCACTTAGTTTGGACAGCTTCTTGGTTAGAACATTGCAATAGCATTTTGATGTTCCAAATGCTTCAAAGTAGGTCAGTTTGTACTACACCAAGGGGAAAAAAATAAAGTTATTAAAATTGTCTCTGGTTGAAACTTTTAAGACCTTGCCATCTCTATCCAATCTCTTCTATAGGACTAAAATACCAAATGGGGAGAAAAATAAATTCAGGTAAAATTTTAAATTTATTTATCTATACACTTGTAATGAATAAATAGTCTGCACTGAAAAATATAACTAATTTGCTGTCTGTATAGTTCTAAAGGAGGCCAGGCTATTATGGATAAGTAATACTATAATATTTATTTTAAAAATAAAGTGGATGCTATATTTTTGTGTCTTAATTTTGAAACAAGGCAATAAAAAGTGAGTGACCATCTTCACCTTCCACAGATTTATATTAAAGTCCTATTGGTTCAGGAGCGCCTGGGTGGCTCAGTTGGTTAAGCCACTGCCTTCGGCTCAGGTCATGATCCTGGGGTCCTGGAATCGAGCCCCGCATCGGGCTCCCTGCTCAGCCAGAAGCCTGCTTCTCCCTCTCCCACTCCCCCTACTTGTGTTCCCCCTCACGCTGTCTCTCTCTCTCTCTGTCAATTAAATAAATAAAATCTTTAAAAAAAATAAAATAAATAAATTCCTACTGGTTCAAACACTTTCCTGAATCTGTGAGGACATGCTTGTATCAGTTAAACGTTATGATAAAGTCCTCAGTCCATTAGAGTTAATCATATATCCAGATAAAAATAAAAGAGCTCTTATTCTAGGAAGGACTGCATTGAGGCCTGTGCAAACCATAAAATTTAGGAATCATACAAAAAATCTGAAAGACAAGAGACATTCCCATTTAATTTAAATAAAAGATAAAGAAGGTTGAATATTTCAATTTGGCATTTGTTGTATCCACTCTAAGTCGGTTGGTGATACTTCAAATAACAGTAGTAGAATCTCAGGGGTGCCTGGGTGGCTCAGTCAGCTGAGCTCTGGATTCTTGATTTAGGCTCATGTCATGATCTTAGGGTCATGATGAGATCAAGCCCCATGTGAGGCTCCATGCTGAGCATTGGAGCCTACTTGGGATTCTCTCTCTCCCTCTGCCTCTCCCCCCACCCTCTCTCTCTCTCTAAAACAAACAAACAAAAAAAATAGAGAATCTTTTTCCCCAAGCTAATGAGAAAGCTCAGAACAATCAGAAGGCTGGTGGGTAATGGAAATTGGTTTTCCTACAAAGCCTAAAGAACAGCTTGTAGAACTAAATCAGGCTAAGCGTATGCTTCATCTTTATTAACCTTTTTTATAGAAGAAACTTCTGTCATTTAATCAGTCAAGACAATTATGGAGAAAGGCATATCTATGTAGCAGCTCTTGTAGTTTCTATTTTCCTCACAACCACGTACTAATTTTTATTGCCATGCTAAAATCTAACCTTCTTGATTTTGTGTACTAGAAAACCTCCAAAATATTGTCACCAATTAGTTATTCTCTTCTCCTAATATACAGCCATTGCTCATGTCCTCCCTACTCCCTTTTTCTTTTTATGCTTTCATTTAGTTTTATCTCTGATACAAATTCACATATACATAAAAACCACTTTCATTAGGTTGCTGTTTGGGAACTGGACTAGCAAATTTTCCTAATAATTAATTGTACTGTAATAGAATTTTCTGTTTGTTGTCATTTTGCTTCTGGGTCTATAGCATTTGCAGTATTTGCCAAGATGTATTACAAAAGAGTGCACTTAGGTTTCACTATCATAGATGCAGTTTACTGAATCAGACATTGTGAAAAATTCTAAAAGATTCCTAGTCAACACATATGCATGCATAAGAATTGATTTTCTTTGTGTCTGAAGATACTGCTGTTAATTATGTTGCTCTGTATCCCTGAGTGTGGTTGAAGAAATAAATCAATGTGGGACTATCGGTTCTTACTATATTCTCTATGTGAGTAAATCATAGTTTGCAGTAGACAATGTTTGTGAGGCCTGAGTATTAATATAAAATTTGTTTTCCATTTTAATAAACTCTCATCTCTATTAAAATTCTCCTGGTATTATGTTAAATATGCAACTCAAAAATAAGCCTATTTTTTTAACTCTTCAGAGAACTGAATTAATAAGATTCATTTTTATACATACACACACATTTTCATTTAGATTATAAGAAAGGCATGGCAAATAGATTTCAATTTGCTCCTTACCCCATTTGCTTGGTGATGATGAGTTTGAGGATTCTGAAGCCATCTTCAAGCTCAGCAAGAAAGGGTGCTGAGATAATTTAGCAATGCCTACTATGTTTCCAACAGTGGAGGGTCGCATGCTTTGTATATGCAATCTCAGCTATTGTTCTTTTAGGAACTGCTGTCTTCACTCCCTGCACAATGCTTGAAAAAAACTTGGCATCAAATGTTGAATGAATAAGTGAATGAATCTAGGATCTCTCAGTCAAACTAAGGAACACACATTTAATCCACATGAAACAGAGAATAACACCTGCTACAGAATAGAGAGAATAGTGTGCACTGAAAAAGTTATAGAAGTCTTCACAGGGAAGCTGCAATTAAAGGAGAAGTGTGAGAATGGTCAAGCAGAAAGCTTAGAGAAGAGGAGAGAGGAAACAAAATGAGAAAAGATATGGAGATATAAATAAACAAATCTTGTGTGTTTGAAGTAAAGAAGAGCTCTAGGATGAAATATAACATATAACAGTGGAATTCTGGGAAAAGTGTGGGGAGGAGTCAAAGTTAGGGACAGATTATGGTGCACTTCTAATTAAGCACAGGGATTTGAAATTAATGGAGAACAAAGTAATTCTTTTTTGTTTTCATAGGAAAGTGAAATATTGACTGGGATAGTCTAGAAGCATTGGTCTGGCACTAATGCACAAACAGGTGGAGTGGATGCAGGACAGCCTTGATGCAAAAGGATCAGGTGGAGCCTCAGGTAACAGACTTTTGGTGCTAAGGGTTGTGCAGTTGGGAATGGAGAAGAAATGGAAAAAGCAAAAATATTTTGAAGGTTTAAAAATTACGTTTTTTGATAACCTTGACATAAAGACAGAGAAGGAAGAAATAAACATTATTCCAAGTTCTTTACCTAATGTTACTAAATAACTGGAAATCTCCAGAGTGTATTATTGGAGCCCCTGGGATGTCCGGTATGGTTGGAAACTATGACTTGATTTTGTGTGAGAAAGGCTCTGGATTTCAGAGGAAACTGATGAATATGGAAAGCAAAGACCAAACACTGCCCTTCCTATTGTGTATATGGATATGGGTTGTTCTGGTGACTGAAGAATAGGAAAGCAGAAAGAAAACTGGAAAAGACATTGTAATATGAAGCCTAAAAATCTTCATAAAGATGTGTGTCTTTGAGTCAGATGCGGAAAAGCAAATGTCCAGTCTCATTGGATCCTGCTGGATATTATGAAATTAAAAATCTTCTAAGATTCCATGAGCCAGATAAGTTACTGTATTCTTGCCATAACCCTTGAAGGCTAAAGGGCTACAATTAATGGATAATAACTGGTTAATTTTAGGATTCAAAATCAACAGGATGATCACTAATAAGGGAGTTTTAAATTGATTAAGAAGAAAGAAATTTTATCAGAAGAATGAGGTTGAGAAGAATGAGGATTACAGGAAGTTATTTATATAGAAAGGGGTTTCAGCATGTGTGTTTTTACCCAATTTATGAGCTCACTAAATTCTTTGATACTGCTGTTTCTTTGGCAGATTTTATCCTTCCTCTGTTATAAGGTTCTTTCAAGGTAGGGAAAAAAAAAAGTAATAAAACATGAAAAACATTATATATCATGAATCTCTTTTTTAATGCACATTAACTAAGATGGCCAAGGGGCACAGGAGAACATGGAGAACAAGCTAGCTTCTCTTGAAGTTGAGTCATACGGCACCTCATTGTTTAAAGGTGAATCTAAGGGGACGGAGCAAGATGGCAGAGGAGTAGGAGACCTGGATTTCGTCTCCTCTCAGGAATTCAGCTGGATAGGGATCAAACCATTCTGAACACCTACAAACTCAACAGGAGATCGAAGAAAAGAATAGCAACAACTCTCTGAACAGAAAAGCGACCACTTTCTGGAAGGTAGGACGTGCGGAGAAGTGAATCCGAGGCGATATTCGGGAGGATAGACGGCAGGGGAGGGGCCTCCGTCGGCCGCTTCTGGCAAGTGATAGAGCCGCGGAGCACAAAATCGGAACTTTTAAAAGTCTGCTCTGCTGAGGGACGTCTCTGGTGGCTAAACGGGGGGTGGAACCCTCCGGGACAGTGCGGTCTCAGGACCCTCGGGGTCCCAGAAAGACCGGGGGTGCCTGAGTGTGGCAGAGCTCCCAGGTAACGAGCAGGGAAGCCGGCTGCAGAGGCGGAGCCCAGGCGCGGGCTCTCAGCTCGGGGTGGCCATAAACCGGGATCCGCGGCACAGTCGGGCCTCTGCTCCTCCAGCAGGGAGCCAACAAGCGGCAGATCCGGGGAGACTCACCTTCTGCCCCCGGGAGGAGAGGTGTGGGAGCGCACTGCGGGGATCTGCTGGGTTTGGAGACTCCACCCGGGGTCGGGTGCCAGAGATAGAAACGCGCGGTCACAGGCCGGGTGAGCACGGAGTGTGGCCGGAGACCGGGGAGACAGGAGTGACTGACGGCTTTTCTCTGGGGGCTCACTGAGGAGCGGGGCCCCAAGTTCTCGGCTCCTCCGGGCGGAGATTGGGAGGCTGCCATTTTCACTCTCCGCCTCCAAAGCTGTACGGAAAGCTTGCAGGGAACAAAAGCCCCGGAGAGCAAACCCGAGCAGATTACTTAGCCGGGAGGGGGCAAGGGCGGGGCAATTCCGCCTCCGGCAAAGACATTTGGAAACCACGGCAACAGGCCCCTCCCCAGAGATCAGCGAGAACAGCCAGCCAAGACCAAGTTTACTGATCAATGAGAACGGCAGAACTCCAGCGCTAGGGGAATACTGCACATAGAATTCATGGCTTTTTTACCATGATTCTTTAGTCTTTCAAAGTTAATTTTTTTTAACTGTCTTTTTTTCTTTTTTTTCTTTTTGAATTTTTCTCTTCCCCCTTTTCAACCAACATCTTATCAATCCCTTTTTAAAAAAAATTATTTTTCATTTTTAGACTCATATTCTATCCCTCCATAGTAGTTACCCGTATTTTTGGCATATATATATAAGTCGTTCTCTCTTTAAAATTTTGAGATAGTTTTATCTAACAGATTAAAATATACCCTAAATCTCTAGTATATGGTGTTTTCTATTCCCCTGCCTGATCACATTCTCTCCCTTTTTTTTTCTTTTTTTAAATCCTCTTCTTTCTTTTTTCAAACAACTTCTTATCAATTCCTTTTATAAAATTTTTTATACTTTCCATCTTTACAGTCATATTCCATCCCTTCATCATATCAACCCTTATTTTTATACATATATAAGTTTTTCTTTCTTTAAAATTTTGGGAGGCACTTTCTTCTAACAGACCAAAATACACCCCAAATCTAGTGTGTGGCACTGATCTATATACCAGCCTGATCATATTTGATCACATTCTGGTTTTTTTTGTTGTTGTTGTGGTTTTGTTTTGTTTGTTTTTGTTTTGGTCTTTATCTTTTTCTTTTTCTTTTTTCTCTCTTTCCCTTTCTTTTCCCACTGCTTCAGGTCTTTTCTGATTTGTTTAGAGTATATTTTCTGGGGACGTTGTTACTCTGCTGGCATTTTGTTCTCTCATTAATCTATTCTCCTCTGCACAAAATGACAAGACGGAAAAAATCACCTCAACAAAAAGAACAAGAGGTAGTACCGACTGCCAGGGACCTACTCAATACGGACATTAGTCTATGTCAGATCTAGAGTTCAGAATCATCACTTTAAAGATACTAGCTGGGCTTGAAAAAAATATGGAAGTTATCAGAGAAACCCTTTCTGGAGAAGTAAAAGAACTAAAATCCAACCAAGTAGAAATCAAAAAGGCTATTAATGAGGTGCAATAAAAAATGGGGGCGCTAACTGCTAGAATAAATGAGGCAGAAGAGAGAATCAGTAATATAGAAGACCAAATGATGGAAAATAAAGAAGCTGAGAAAAAGAGAGATAAACAACTATTGGATCACGAGGGCAGAATTCGAGAGATAAGCGATACCATAAGACGAAACAACATTAGAATAATTGGGATCCCAGAAGAAGAAAAAAGAGAGAGAGGGGCAGAAGGTATAATGGAGCACATTATAGCAGAGAACTTCCCTAATTTGGGGAAGGAAACAGGCACGAAAATCCATGAAGCACAGAGAACCACTCTCAAAATCAATAAAAATAGGTCAACACCCCGACATTGAATAGTAAAACTTACGAGTCTCATAGACAAAGAGAAAATCCTGAAAGCAGCTCGGGAGAAGAGATATGTAACCTACAAGGGTAGAAACATTAGATTGGCAACAGACCTATCCATAGAGACCTGGCAGGCCAGAAAGGACTGGCAGGATATATTCAGAGCACTAAATGAGAAAAATATGCAGCCAAGAATACTATATCCAGCTAGGCTGTCATTGAAAATAGAAGGAGAGATAAAAAGCTTCCAGGACACACAAAAACTAAAGGAATCTGCAAACATAAAACCAGCCCTACAGGAAATCTTGAAAGGGGTCCTCTAAGCAAAGAGAGAGCCTAAAAGCAACATAGACCAGAAAGGAACACAGACAATATATGGTAACAGTCACCTTACAGGCAATACAATGGCACTAAATTCCTATCTTTCAATAGTTACCCTGAATGTAAATGGGCTAAATGCCCCAATCAAAAGACACAGGCTATCAGACTGGATAAAAAACAAGACCCATCGATATGCTGTCTGCAAGAGACTCATTTTAGACCCAAAGACACCCCCAGATTGAAAGTGAGGGGGTGGAAAACCATTTACCATGCTAATGGACACCAAAAGAAAGCTGGGGTGGCAATCCTTATATCAGACAAATTAGATTTTAAACCAAAGACTGTAATAAGAGATGAGGAAGGACACTATATCCTACTTAAAGGATCTATCCAACAAGAAGATCTAACAATTGTAAATATCTATGCCCCTAACATGGGAGCAGCCAATTCTATAAGGCAATTAATAACAAAAGCAAAGAAACACATCGACAACAATACAATAATAGTGGGGGACTTTAACACCCCCCTCACTGAAATGGACAGATCGTCTAAGCAAAAGATCAACAAGGAAATAAAGACTTTAAATGACACACTGGACCACATGGACTTCACAGACATATTCAGAACATTCCATCCCAAAGCAACGGAATACAAATTCTTCTCTAGTGCCCATGGAACATTCTCCAGAATCGATCACATCCTAGGTCATAAATCAGGTCTCAACCGGTACCAAAAGATTGCGATCATTCCCTGCCTATTTTCAGACCACAATGCTTTGAAACTAGAACTCAATCACAAGAGGAAAGTTGGAAAGAATTCCAATACATGGAGGCTAAAGAGCATCCTACTGAAGAATGAATGGGTCAACCAGGAAATTAAAGAAGAATTAAAAAAATACATGGAAACCAATGAAAATGAAAACACAACTATTCAAAATCTTTGGGATGCAGCAAAGGCAGTCCTAAGAGGAAAGTATATAGCAATACAAGCCTTTCTCAAGAAACAAGAAAGGTCTCAAGTACACAACCTAACCCTACACCTAAAGGAGCTGGAGAAAGAACAGCAAATAAAGCCTAAACCCAGCAGGAGAAGAGAAATAATAAAGATCAGAGCAGAAATCAATGAAAGAGAAACTAAAAGAACAGTAGAACAGATCAACGAAACTAGGAGCTGGTTCTTTGAAAGAATTAACAAGATTGATAAACCCCTGGCCAGACTTATCAAAAAGAGAAGAGAAATGACCCAAATCAACAAAATCATGAATGAAAGAGGAGAGATCACAACCAACACCAAAGAAATACAAACAATTATAAGAACATATTATGAGCAACTCTATGCCAGCAAATTAGATAACCTGGAAGAAATGGATGCATTCCTAGAGATGTATCAACTACCAAAACTGAACCAGGAAGAAATAGAAAACCTGAACAGACCTATAACCACTAAGGAAATTGAAGCAGTCATCAAAAATCTCCCAAAAAACAAAAGCCCAGGGCCAGATGGCTTCCCAGGGGAATTCTACCAAACATTTCAAGAAGAACTAATACCTATTCTTCTGAAACCGTTCCAAAAAATAGAAATGGAAGGAAAACTCATTTTATGAGGCCAGCATTACCTTGATCCCAAAACCAGACAAAGACCCCATCAAAAAGGAGAATTGCAGACCAATATCCTTGATGAACATGGATGCAAAAATTCTCACCAAAATACTAGCCAATAGGATCCAACAGTACATTAAAAGGATTCTTCACCAGGACCAAGTGGGATTTATCCCTGGGCTGCAAGGTTGGTTCAACATCCACAAATCAATCAATGTGATACAATACATTAACAAAAGAAAGAACAAGAATCATATGATCCTCTCAATAGATGCAGAAAAAGCTTTTGACAAAGTACAGCATCCTTTCTTGATCAAAACTCTTCAGAGTATAGGCATAGAGGGTACATACCTCAATATCATAAAAGCCATCTATGAAAAACCTACAGCGAATATCATTCTCAATGGGGAAAAACTGAGAGCTTTCCCCCTAAGGTCAGGAACGTGGCAGGGATGTCCTCTATCACCACTGCTATTCAACATAGTATTGGAAGTCCTAGCCACAGCAATCAGACAACAAAAAGAAATCAAAGGCATCCAAATCGGCAAAGAAGAAGTCAAACTCTCACTGTTTGCAGATCATATGATACTTTATGTGGAAAACCCCAAAGACTCCACCCCAAAACTGCTAGAACTCATACAGGAATTCAGTCAAGTGGCAGGATATAAAATCAATGCACAGAAGTCAGTGGCATTCCTATACACCTACAACAAGACAGAGGAAAGAGAAATTAAGGAGTCGATCCCATTTACAATTGCACCCAAAACCATAAGATACCTAGGAATAAATCTAACCAAAGAGACAAAGGATCTGTACTCAGAAAACTATAAAATACTCATGAAAGAAATTGAGGAAGACACAAAGAACTGGAAAAACGTTCCATGCTCATGGATTGGAAGAACAAATATTGTGAAGATGTCAATGCTACCTAGAGCAATCTACACATTCAATGCAATCCCCATCAAAATACCATCCACTTTTTTCAAAGAAATGGAACAAATAATCCTAAAATTTGTATGGAACCAGAAAAGACCCCAAATAGCCAGAGGAATGTTGAAAAAGAGAAGCAAAGCCGGCGGCATCACAATTCCAGACTTCCAGCTCTATTACAAAGCTGTCATCATCAAGACAGCATGGTACTGGCACAAAAACAGACACATAGATCAATGGAACAGAATAGAGAGCCCAGAAATGGACCCTCCACTCTATGGTCAACTCATCTTTGACAAAGAAGGAAAGAATGTCCAATGGAACAAAGACAGCCTCTTCAACAAATGGTGTTCTGAAAATTGGATAGCCCCATGCAGAAGAATGAAACTAGACCATTTCCTTACACCACACACAAAAATAGACTCCAAATGGTTGAAAGACCTCAATGTGAGAGAGGAGTCCATCAAAATCGTAGAGGAGAACACAGGCAACAACCTCTTTGACCTCAGACGCAGCAACTTCTTCCTAGAAACATCGCCAAAGGCAAGGGAAGCAAGGGCAAAAGTGAACTATTGGGACTTCATCAAGATAAAAAGCTTTTGCAAAGCAAAGGAAACAGTCAACAAAACCAAAAGACAACCGACAGAATGGGAGAAGATATTTGCAAATGACATATCAGATAAAGGGCTAGTATCCAAAATCTATAAAGAACTCATCAAACTCAACACCCAAAGAACAAAGAATCCAATCAAGAAATGGGCAGAAGACATGAACAGACATTTTTCCAAAGAAGACATCCAAATGGCCAACAGACACATGAAAAAGCGCTCAATATCACTCGGCATCAGGGAAATCCAAATCAAAACCTCAATGAGATACCACCTCACACCAGTCAGAATGGCTAAAATTAACAAGTCAGGAAACGACAGATGTTGGCGGGGATGCAGAGAAAGGGGAACCCTCCTACACTGTTGGTGGGAATGCAAGCTGGTGCAGCCACTCTGGAAAACTGTATGGAGGTTCCTCAAAAAGTTGAAAATAGAGCTACCCTATGATCCAGCAATTGCACTACTGGGTATTTACCCCAAAGATACAAAAGCAGGGATCCGAAGGGGTACATGCACCCCGATGTTTATAGCAGCAATGTCCACAATAGCCAAACTGTGGTAAGAGCCAAGATGTCCATCGACAGATGAATGGATAAAGAAGATGTGGTATATATATACAATGGAATATTATGCCGCCATCAAAAGGAATGGGATCTTGCCATTTGCAACGATGTGGAGGGAACTGGAGGGTATTATGTTGAGTGAAATAAGTCAAACAGAGAAAGACATGTATCATATCATCTCACTGATATGAGGAAGTCTTAATTGCAGGATACAAACTGAGGGTTGCTGGAGTGGGGGGTGGGGTGGGATGGATGGGGTGACTGGGTGATAGACACTAGGGAGGGTATGTGCTCTGGTAAGCGCTGTGAATTGTGCAAGACTGTTGAATCTCAGATCTGTACCTCTGAAACAAATAATGCAATATATGTTAAGAAAAAAAAAAGAAGAAGAAGGTAGCGGGAGGGGAAGAATGAAGCGGGGGAAATCGGAGGGGTAGACGAACCATGAGAGACAATGGACTCTGAAAAACAAACTGAGGGTTCTAGAGGGGAGGGGGGTGGGAGGATGGGTTAGCCTGGTGGTGGGTATTGAGGAGGGCACATTCTGCATGGAGCACTGGGTGTTATACACAAACAATGAATCATGGAACACTTCATCTAAAACTAATGATGTAATGTATGGGGATTAACATAAGAATAAAAAAAAAAAAGGTGAATCTAAAACTGATAACTGAAAGGCAAAACATGTATAGTTAACCTAATGAGAGAGAAGGTTATAGTCCCAGCAGCACTAAGATTAAAAGTAGATTATTGGCACTGTAGAAAGAGAAATTAGAGAAACGATTCCATTTACAATAGCACCAAAAACCATAAGATACCTCGGAATAAACCTAACCAAAGAGGTAAAGGATCTATACTCTAGGAACTACAAAACACTCATGAAAGAAATTGAAGAAGACACAAAAAGATGGAAAAATATTCCATGCTCATGGATCGGATAGAATAAACATTGTTAAAATGTCTATGCTACCCAGAGCAATCTATACCTTCAATGCCATCACGATCAAAATTCCAATGACATTTTTCAAAGTGCTGGAACAGACAATCCTAAAATTTGTATGGAATCAGAAAAGACCCCGAATCGCCAAGGAGATGTTGAAAAAGAAAAACAAAGCTGGAGGCATCACGTTGCCCGATTTCAAGCTATATTACAAAGCTGTGATCACCAAGACAGCACGGTACTGGCATAAAAACAGACATGTAGACCAATGGAACAGAATGGAGAACCCAGATATGGACCCTCAACTCTATGGTCAAATAATCTTCGACAAAGCAGGAAATAACATGCAATGGAAAAAAGACAGTCTCTTCAATAAATGGTGCTGGGAAAATTGAACAGCCACACGCAGAAGAATGAAACTCGGCCATTCGCTAAAACCATTCACAAAGATAAACTCAAAGTGGATGAAAGACCTCAATGTGAGACAGGAATCTATCAAAATCCTAGAGGAGAACATAGGCAATAACCTCTTTGACATCGTCCACAGCAACTTCTTTCAAGATACATCTCCAAAAGCTAGTGAAACAAAAGCAAAAATGAACTTTTGGGACTTCATCAAGATAAAAAGCTTCTGCAGAGCAAAGGAAACAGTCCACAAAACAAAGAGGCAACCCACAGAATGGGAGAAGATATTTCCAAATGACACTATAGATAAAGGGCTGGTATCCAAGATCCATAAAGAACTTCTCAAACTCAACACCCAAAAAACAAATAATCAAGTCAAAAAGTGGGCAGAAGATCTGAAAAGACACTTCTCTGAAGAAGACATACAAATGACTAACAGACACATGAAAAAATGTTCATCATCATTAGCCATCAGGGAAATCCAAATCAAAACCACACTGAGATACCACCTCACACCAGTTAGAATGGCAAAAATGGACAGGGAAAGAAACAACAAATGTTGGAGAGGTTGTGGAGAAAGGGGGAACCCTCTTACACTGTTGGTGGGAATGCAAGTTGGTACAGCCACTTTGGAAAACAGTGTGGAGGTTCATCAAAAATTTAAAAATAGAGCTACCTTGTGACCCAGCAATTGCACTACTGGGTATTTACTCCAAAGACACAGATGTAGTGAAAAGAAGGACCACATGCACCCCAATGTTCATAGCAGCAATGTCCGCAATAGCCAAACTGTGGAAAGAGCCGAGATGCCCTTCAACTGATGAATGGATAAAGAAGATGTGGTCCATATATACAATGGAATATTACTCAGCCATCAGAAAGGATGAATACCCAGCTTTTACATCAACATGGATGGGACTGGAGGAGATTATACTAAGTGAAATAAGTCAAGCAGAGAAAGTCAATTATCATATGGTTTCACTTATTTGTGGAACATAAGGAATAGCATGTAGGACATTAGGAGAAGGAAGGGAAAAATGAGTGGGGTGGGATTTGGAGGGAGAGATGAACCATGAGAGACTATGGACTCTGAGAAACAAACAGGGTTTTAGAGGGGAGGGGGGATGGGGGATTGGTTAGCCTGGTGATGGGTGTTAAGGAGGGCACATACTGCATGGAGCACTGGGTGTTATATGAAAACAATGGATCGTGGATCACCACATCAAAAACCAATGATGTAGGGGCGCCTGGGTGGCTCAGTTGGTTAAGCGACTGCCTTCGGCTCAGGTCATGATCCTGGAGTCCCTGGATCGAGTCCCGCATTGGGCTCCCTGCTCGGCAGGGAGTCTGCTTCTCCCTCTGACCCTCCCCCCTCTCATGTGCTCTCTCTCATTCTCTCTCTCTCAAATAAATAAATAAAATCTAAAAAAAAAAAAAAACCAATGATGTATTGTATGGTGACTAACATAACATAATAAAATTAAAAAAAAATAGATTATTGGCATATATTCAGTGATCTGCTTTTATTCTTGGTGCCACCCAGGTGTTCCATAAAGGCAGAAATACTAATTCCATAGTGAGACCAAACCAGGTGATACAGTTTCCAAATGAAACTAAGGTTGCTACTATGAAAGAAACTTCCCCTCTGCCAAGGTCTGGGCCAATCTCAAGATAAGTGCTCAGTAAATATTCTTTGAATAAATGAATGAAGCTGGTGAATGGGATTTGGTAGCTATCCTTGTCAGAGACCAGCAGGTCTACTTAATCTGCATCTTTGGCATGAGTGTACAACTTTTTGGAGCAATAAACCAAATACTTTAAACAATAAAATAATGGCAAAGTGGAGTTCTAAGTCAAATTGCAGGAATGAGAGAAAATGAGAATGATCTCTTAGAAAAGTGGCAAGATTAAATTAACAGATATTTTTACAGTTTTCAGTGTTGGGTGGAGGATAATTTGGCAGCAGAGAGGGAAGGAATCTCTTCCAGAGACTAATGGAACTTCTAAAGAGGAGAGGTCATTGCGCAGATGTTACCAGTAGATGTGGGGAAAGATGCCAAACCTGAGTCATCCTGTTTCTGTTTTCTAAATCCTGGGGTGCCCTATTTGCTTCCATGTGTGACAAAAGGCATCAGTTACAGAGACAGATGAAAGTGTGTTTGTTGAGAGGGAGGTTGAAGGGTATTAGGCTTTCTTCCCCATTCTTACGTTTCCTATGTAGAAGAGAACAGATGTATTTGGGCAGGATGGTAAAGCGCAGTACCTTCATAACCCGTATAGCATTTTTCTTCTGCCACCAAAGGATGCTAAGAATAAAGAAGAATTGGAGGCAACTTTTCAGAAATGAAAATATTACGCATGATTATCTCTGAGGTAGTGCCATGGTTCCTTATCCTATCCTATGGAAAAGCCACTGGTAGTTTTGGTATTTTAGATTCTAAAGAAGGGAATTTCTGATTGCAAGTTTCTGACAACAGAGCATTAGTCCCTGAAATACAGGATCTTCCCAAAACAGCAACATTTAGGCTGGCCTCACCATTTCTGGTTTCAAACTGTGAGGGGTGTACGGGACTGGGGTCCCTTATGTCAAGGGGTTCTTAAACAGAGCCAAAAGGCCATTAAGGAGATGAGCCTTATACGTGTCCTCACCAGTGGAATCACGAACTTCTGAGCTGGGCCAAACTGCAAATATTCCAAGGATTCAGCCCAAACACCTGCAGCAGGCTACAGTAAGAGATTTTGCTTAGTGATAGCCTTAGCAACCAATTATAGTCAGCCAAGATTAGTTTTCTGCCGCCAACACCAATCAAAATTCTTTCTAAACAACACACGAAAACATTCCCTCTTCTCTTTTAAAAATCTTGGCTTTTGTTCCTTAGGGGGACACAGTTTGGTTTGCTATCAAATCTATACTCCCTGCATTGCAATTCTGGGATCCCAAATAACTGCTTTTGTTTTATTTCAGCCTTGCCTCTTTTCTCAGTCAACAGAACCTACTGAAACTGTAACAAGAGGTTATTCAAGCTGTTTGCCTTGGTTAGACTTCTTCCCCACTGTGATTACTTCTCCTCAATCACGTTTTGCAGTGAGAACTCTTGCCATGCCCTCAGGTCCTGTCCGAGCTAAATGCCCTTCCCCAGATTGCCACCAAGTGGAATGAGAACAGAGGAGGAAGCTACGACCAGTCAGGCTCATTCTCCCTGGTTTCCCTGAAAGCCATATTCAATCTGACCCTCTCTCCCCAAATTCCTGTTAAAATATTTCATGCTTGAAATAATTTATGAGTTTTAACAAAATATGCTTCAACAAAGTACTAGTGTACAAAATTACTTCAGGTATATTCTTGGTCATTGGAATGTAGCTTATCCGAGGAGCATATTCTCTCAGGGAAAAATTCTAGACATTCTTATAAAATTAAAGAAATAAAATGTTCAGTTACACCAGATTCACCTCCTTTTTCACCTGTTTTATCATAATGTATCAAGAAAGATGGGGAGTAAGGGCAATACAAGCAAAACTGCACAAAATAATCAAAAGCCGGTTGGAAATATTTCATTGTCTTTGTTAATTACTACTTAATATGGAACTGCTCGATTTACTTAGCAAAATCAGTCATTTAAAAACACATGAGTGCTTGAATACCGTGGAATGATATTTCTTCATAGGAATGAACATGATTTTCTGTCAATCTGTCAATCTAACAGTAGAACATTCTGTCAGTGTTCCAAATGTATAAAAAAGCTTATGTGAAAAGTTCTCTCATTGTATCCTGCTAATTTATGAGGAACATAATAACCATTTGGCTTAATTATCATTTTCTACCATCCACATCTCCCTGATCCTAGAGAATCTATTTAAAGATAAACCAATAGTAAAAACAGGGCCTACAGAACTAAGGTTAATACTTGAGTTAGATTTCAATGCATGGCTCTTCAATTGCACATACAAGCCAACATACCCTAAGCATCTATGTCATTGTTGATGGTTTATTTTTTCCTACATCATAAAGCTGGCTAATTTTCTTTTTCCTTGTAAAGTGAAGTTGGTTGCAGCTTCAGCAAAATCCCTTCTATTCTGTGAGTGAGACAAATCAATACATCCCCCCCCCCCTTTTTTTTTGGTATGGCCAAGAAAAAAAATCCATGGCAACTGGAAGCTGTGGCAAAATGTTAGTCATTTGTGCCACTCTTAGACTAGGAGAAACCTCTCATTGGGATACTGAGGAGCAGGCTAGGATGGAGAAAAAAAGAAGTCCATAGAACTGGTTTTTGGCTTCATTACTCTTTTACAGATTTAATTTTAACCATTGGTAACTGTTCTTGTTTAGCTCTCTGCTATCTGGAAATTGTACAATTTTGATAAGAGGATTTCAATTTGTCATTGTAGCACACAGGTATGGCTTCACTGCTGATGGAGGACAATACCAGAAAATGACATTTAATGCCTCGTGTAAAAGCCATTTGCTGTGAAAATGGAATTAAGGGCCACTTAGGCTGGTTGGGCACTTGCTATTTTTTTTTTTTTTACCATGCACTGAAAATTGGAAATTGCTTAAACATCACCCTATTTTTAAGGCTAAGAGAAGCTATATATGATGAGGGTTTCTTAATATTACAGATTTATAGACATGTGGTATTATCAGTTATCCAACGTTCATATGAGCAACAAATAGAAAACTGTGTATCATGATAAGTTAACAAGTACTTATTGAAAATAATGACTTAATTTGGTCATTATTATGCATCAAGTCATCTAAGTTCTTTATTTGAGTTAACTCATTAAATTCTTGAAATAATCCTGTGAGGTAGAAATTCTTAATTATCTTCATCTTATCAATAAAAAGCCAGAAGCACAGGCAGATAAGCAAACTATTCAAGGTTGTACATTTTGTAAGTTGTGGAGCCTGGTATTGGACCCAGACACTGGGTCTAGAAACTCCACTGTTCAACAATCGACCTGTGGCTGTCAGTCCCATCCAACAAGACCACAGGAAGATCATCACGTTCTTGGGTTTTCAGGCTAACTTTTTAGCAAGGCTTGAATAATGAAGAAAGCTTCATTAGGCTGAACAAGTTAGACTTGCCCTCCCTCCCTTCAGGCAGATTTGTATCCTGCCACTGGGTCTTGCTCCTTTGAAGAGAGTTGTAAGATTCCTAATCTACCTTTCCAAAATACTGTAGGATTTCTCATATATACGATATATATATATATATATATATATATATATATATATATATGTATACAATGTATATATACATACGCATGTATATACTGTGTATGTATAATATTCATATGTATGTGGGGGTATGTATACTCTATGTATGTATAATATGCATATGTATGTGGGAGTATGTATACCTATATTCAGATATACAAATATAAATCTATCAGAGACCACAGGACAACAAGTTGTCCTATCTATTTAGCACTTGTTCTGCGTCAGCTGATATTCAGGACCTTTACAAGCATCAACTTATTTAACCTTTACCACCACCCTATTAATTAAGTGCTGTGATTTTCATTCTCAGCGTAAAGCCAAGAAAATTGACACTACTCAGAGTCATGTCATAACATGTTCAGGGTCCTACAATAGTTGAACTTGGTTTTAAACACAAGCAGTCTAGCTCCAATCTTACCACTAGCTATGTTACAATTTCTATTTCCTATATTTCTAACTAATGATTGACCAGGAAGCAAATGAAAAACCTATAAGCTGATTCCTTAAATTTAATTTCTCTAACCTGTAAAATTTATATATTTTGTTAATTACAAGCTTTAATATTCACTATGACCACTATGTTAGTGGTTAGTGTTTACAAATGAAAACACTAACACACTAATATGCTTATTGTTTAAGAACAGTTATTGCTCTCTATAGAAACTCCTTCCTTGCAGAGAACTGAAGATACATTTATAAGTAAGATTGGATTGCCTTTATCGTCTGTTCTAGCAGATCAATATAAAGATCAATAAAAAAGAGTATCTGAGCTAATAACTAGAATGGTTGCTATGCATTATTGTTTTTTAACCAAAGAGAAGATACTTCTGCTGTTGCATCTGACACTTTAATTTAGCCTCTTTCAGTAACTGTATTAGAAAGCAAGCATTTTTTTCTCCATGAGCAACATTTTACTCCAGCCCTGGTAGCAAGCTTTTAAGTATTCCTTCTGACTATTCTCCAAGCTCAAGCGATTTCAGCTCGTCTGTCACTGCTCACAGGAATCCTGCACTTTGGGGTCAATACAGGAGGGATTTCATCACATCCTGAAATGCATTGGCCTGTGGGTTTTACTGACAGCCAAGATTTATTTCTTGGTGAATATAATTCTCTTGCTTATGAGTGAGTACAATGGTCATATTTTTTGAATCAAAAAAATTGAGGATGCATCATCCAGCATATGTTCTGACAATATGATGGAATATATAATATTATCTCTGTCAATATAATTTATGGCACATTATCAGCCTTTGTGTGAGAGCAGTGTGGAAAATTCAAAGGGCAATTCTTGATTTCCTTGTTTGCTTTCTATGATAGGAAAAGAGAATAGAAGGGAATAAATGACTATCCTTCTAAAATTTGAGGTTTTCCCACACTTACTGAGCATGTTTTATGAGACAGAAACACTATTAAGCACTGATGGAATATAGATGAATATTATACTACTTCTATTTAATAGGAATGCATAGTCTATTTGGGGAAAGAAATATAGAGTATGCCATTTAAATGTTGTTCCATGAGGAACACGAGAGAGGGAATACAAAGTCAAGTGGCATTTGAGAAACTTAGGTTAAACTGGCTTAAATATTAATGGAGCGAAAGACTCATAGACGCAACTTCAGGCAAGGCTGAATCCAAGAACTCTGAATGATGTCATCCATAGTTGGCATCTCCTTCCATCCCTCAGTTATTCTTTCCTTTATACCAGCCTCATCCTCAGATAAGTTTCCTCTTTCTAGAGATAGTTTTAGGTATATACCTTACCTGTTTAAGAAGCCTAGCAAAGATGAGGATTTTTGGGCTCATAATTCCAGAAAAAGTCCTAGTCTTTATATCAATTGCCTTAATTGAGTTACATGTCCAGTCTTATAGTCTTATATCAGTCAACATGGGAGGGGGAGTGAGAAAAGTTCTGATTGGCCACATCTAGTTCTTGTGACAACTCCTGGGACTAGGAGGAGGGATGGGGTCCACTAGAACCACATACACTGTGGGTGAGAAAATGGTTACCCAAAGGAAAATCAGACACTATTATTGGTAGAAGGTAGAATGGATAGTCACTGGGCAAAAATAATAGCTAACTTTCTTGAAGTCTTTACAGAAGAGAGAATGTTTTAAGCTGAAGAAATTTGCTGAAAGACAATGGTGGAAGGATATACACAGAAGAACCTCAGCAAAGAAACAGGAAGGGAGTATATCCTGGTGATACGGAGTCTGTTAAGTACGTAATGTGGTTTTCTCTAAAGCCATATGAATTCTAGATTCTTCTGGTCAGAATGTCCCTTATGTATAATGAATCGTCAACAATTTTGCTACAGTGAAGACTGAAAGTTCAGCTAAGTTCAGTTTTTAATTACAATAATCCATAATGATCCTGGAAAAGGATATAAGGAAGAAAAAACTTATTGCTTCGTTCAATTGGGACAGTATGATATTTGCATGCTTTTGATCTTGAGGGAGAATTTCAAACCAAAAGCAATCCAAAGAATACAAACCAAAGAAGGAGGACAACTTTGGTACTTTTCCTCATTTTATCTATTCTAAAATAAGGAAGGCAATGGTAAATGTGGTACAATAGAAAGAACCCAGGAGTTGGAAACTAGACAACTTAATTAGAATACTGGTTATGCTCCCGATTAAGTAGGTGTGTGATATTGGAAGATTTGTTTAATCTTTCTGGGACTCCACTTTCTCATTTTTAAAATGTAAATTATTATGTTTTACAAAAATTATTTGAAGATTAAATAAAGCATAGATATAAAATTCTTTTGTAAACACTAACATAGTATTATTATGACCTGGTATATGTGAATTTACAGTTTATATTTATTTATATAATTCCTATTAACAATGAACATAATATATATTTTTGGCTGTCCATGATTTCCTCTAAAATTGAAGTTCAATGTGATGGCATACCTCAAGTAAAATATTCTTTTTTTTTTTTTTATTCATTTGAGATAGAGAGATACAGAGAGAGAGAGAGCGTGAGCAGGGGGAATTGCAGAGGGAGAGGGAGAAGCAGGGAGCCGGATGTGGGACTCGATCCCAGGACCCTGGGATCATGACCTGAGCCGAAGGCAGAGGCTTAACCATCTGAGCCACCCAGGCGCCTCAAGTAAAATATTCTTAAATACATGTTTGTATGTGTTCAGCTAGCTCTGGACCACCAATTGAATATACAACATTTGATTCAGTTTTTTTAAAAAGTAATATTAGAAGATTCAACATGACAAAAATGTAAGGTACAAAACAGATAGTAAGAGCAACTCACAGGATATATGGTAAATGGAGTATTCTAATATACAATTAGAAACTCTAATGTAGAGTTGTGTTTTTTTTAACTATGATTCAAGGAATTAATGACAAGATGGAGAATTTTGGCAAAGAATTAGATTCTATAAGTAAAACAAGTAAATGGAAATTCTAGAATTAAGAAAACCCAGTAATTGAAATTAACCACTCAGTGGATGAGTTTAATAGGAGATAGGCACAGATAAAGAGAATTAGTAACTGATGGAAAATACAGAAAAGAGCTTAAGAGACGTGGAATACATAAAAAGATTTGACATAGATACACTTGGAAGTACAAAAGGAGGAGAGAGACAAGCACAGGAAATTAACATTTGAAGTTACCATGTCTGAGATGTTTTTCTGAACTGCTGAAAGATGTTAAACTAAGATGTTAAAGAGCTATATAGCACACCTCAGAGATATTGCAGGTTCAGCTCCAAACCACTGCAATAAAGCAAATGTTGCAATGAAGCAAGTCAAATGATTTTTTTTTTTTTTTGGTTTTCTAGTGCATATAAAAGTTATGTTTAGATTATATTGTAGTCTATTAAGTGTGCAAAAACAATGTACATCCCTAAATACTTCATTGGTAAAAAAATGCTATCCATAATCTAAGCTTTCAGTGAGTCACAATCTTTTTGCTAATGGAAGGTCTTGCCTGGATGTTGATGGCCGCTGACTGATCAGGGTTGCTGAAGGTTGGGGCATCTGTGGCAATTTCTTAAAATAAGACAACAATGAAGTTTGCTACATCAATTGACTCTTTCACAAACCATTTCTCTGTTGCATGGGATGCTGTGTGATAGCTTTTTAATAGAAGAATGTCTTTGAAACTTGGACTAAATCTTCCCTTCCACTGCTTTATCAACTAAATTTACATAATATTGCAAATCCTTTATTGTCATTTCAACAATCGTCATAGCATCTTCACCAAGAAGTAGTTTCTATCTCAAGAAACTAATTTCTTTTCTTATCCATAAGAAAAACTCCTGTTAAAGTTTTATCATGAGATTGCAGCAATTCAGTCACATCTTCAGGCTCCACTTCTAATTCTAGTTTTCTTGCTAAGTCCACATTGGCTATGACTTCCTCCACTGAAGTCTTGAACCCCTCAAAGTCATCCATGATGGTTGGGATCAACTTCTTCCACACTCCTGTTTATGTTGATATTTTGACTCTTTCCATGAATCATAGGCACTCTTAATGGCGTCTAGAATGGTGAATCCTTTCCAGAAAATTTTCAATTTACTTTGCCTAGATCCATCAAAGGAATTACTATATATGGCAGCTATATCTTATAAAATGTATTTATTAAATAATAAAATTTGTAAGTTGGAATTACTCCTTGATCCATGGGCCGCAGAATAGATGTTATGTTAGCTGGCATGAAAACAACATTAATCTCATTGTACATCCCCATCAGAGCTCTTGAGTGACCAGGTCCATTGTCAATGAGCAGTCATATTTTGAAAGGAATATTTTTCCTGAGCAGTAGTCTCAACAGTGGGCTTAAAATATTCAGTAAACAGAAACTGTCATGCAGGCTTTTTTGTTCCATTTATAGAGCACAGGCAGGGTAGATCTAGCATAATTCTTAAGAGTCCTAGGATTTTCAGAACGGTAAAAGAGCAGAGGCTTTGACTTACAGTCATCAGTTGCATTAACCCCTAACAAGAAAGTCAGCCTGTCCTTTGAAGTTTTGAAGCTAAACACTGACTTCTCCTTTCTAGCTATGAGAGTCCTAGGTGGCATCTTCTTCCAATAGAAGGTTGCTTCATCTCCATTGAAAATCTGTTGTTTAGTGTAGCCACCCTCATTCACTACCTTAGCTGGATCTCCTGGAGAACTGCAGCTTCCAGTTCAGCACTTGCTGCTTCATCTTGCACTTTGATGTTATAGAGATGATTTCTTTCCTTAAACCTCATGAACCAGCCTCTGCTAGCTTCAGACTTTTCTTCTGCAGCTTCCTCACTTTTCTGACTTCATAGAATTGAAAAAGAGTCAGGGCCTTGCTCTGGATTAGGCTTTGGGTTTTGGGAGAGTTTGTGGCTGGTTTAATCTTTTATCTAGACCAAATTTTCTCCATATCAGCAATGAGGCTATTTTACTTTTTATCATTCACAAATGTTCACTGGAGTAGCACTTTTAATTTCCTTCAATAACTTTCCCTTTGCATTCACAACTTGGCTAACTGTTTGGCACAAGAGGCCTAGCTTTTAGCCTATCTTGGCTTTTGACATGCCTTTCTTACTAGGATTATTCCTTTCTAGCTTTTGATTTAAAATGAAAGACATGCAATTCTTCCTTTCATGACATTTAGAGGCTATTGTGGGGTTATTAATTACCCTAATTTCAATAGTGTTGCATCTCATGAAATAAGGAGGCCAAGGAGAGTGAGAGACAGAGGAATGTCCTGTCAATGGAGCAGTCAGAACACACACAACATTTATCAGTTACATTCGTCATCTTATATGGGTATGGTCTGGGGTACCCCAGACCAATTACAACAGTAACATCAAAGATCACTGATCACAGACCATCGTAACAAATAATAATGAAGAGTTTTGAAATATTGTGAGAATTACTAAAATGTGACACAGAGACATGAAGTGAGCAAATGCTATGGGAAAAATTGTGCCAATAGACTTGTTCAACTCAGGGTTACCACAAACTTTCAATTTGCGAAAAACACAGAATCTGTGAAGTGCCACAAACACAGGCATATCTGTATTTACTTTCAGTCTTTGTTTTTGTCATTGCCCATAACGTCTTGTTTTTCAATATTTACTTTAAGCTCTCTTCATTTTATTACTGAGTTCCAAGTTTTTGCATCCCTGCCCTACCACGGACTTTTGTTCAAACTGCCTAGATCTTTCTCTGAGTGTTCTTCTCCTTTACCATAAGTGACGTGAGCAAAGATAAACCGAGTTTGAGAGCAGCTGCTGAAATTTCTTCTTGGCAGGTTAGCAATACCACCTTTAAGAAGATTGAAATAACTCTTTTATTATTTCAAAAGTCTTATCTGTGCATTGTAGAAGAGTAGAAAATATCTATAAACAACAAGGAAGAAAACACTATACTCTCACCAACCTGAGATGACCACTGGTTGCTCTTTATTTACCTCACTACATTAACATCCTATCTAATAATACTCAGTCCATATTCAAATTTCCCTAGATGGCCCTAAAATTTTTTTTTAGCTATTCAAACCAGTTGCTATCTGCTTATTATATGGCTCTTAAGGTTTTATAATCTACTACAGTGTTTCTTTTTTTCTCATGACACTGATTTATGGAATAGATCCAGCCATGCAAAGTATTAACTTCTGATTTATCTTTTTTGGAACTGTCCAATGAAATTTTCTACCATGATGAAAATTTTCTGTATCTATGATAAACAATAAGGTAGACAAAGCACTTGTGGCTCTTAAGCATTTGAAATATATAGAAATAGCGAGCAACTGAATTTGTAATTTATTTTTTTGAAACTTTATAAAAGATTTTATTTATTTATATTAGAGAGAGAAACAGAGCACAAGTGGGGTGGGGGAAGCAAGAGTGGTAGAGGGAGAAGCAGACTCCCTGCCAAGCAGGGAGCCCCACTCAGGGCTCGATCCCAGGACCCTGAGATCATGACCTAAGCCAAAAGGTAGATGCTTAATTGACTGAGCCACCCAGGTGCTGTTGTAATTTATTTATTTTAAATTTAATTTAAATTAGAATTTAGCCACCACATGTTTCTAAAAGCTACTGTACAGCACAAGTTTAATCATTTCCTTGTGCTCATCTTTAGCTTAATCCTCTATCCCTACATTTCCTACGGACTGGGAAATGTAAACTTAGGTCTAAATCTTGATGGATTCAAACTCAACAACTTCAGCTAGAATATTTCCTAGGGATGTTGCAATTTGCTTATTATGTTATACCCAGAGATATTTTAACATCTTATTTATCACCATTAGTGATAATAAGATTGATCTCTGGATGAGAATGACAACAGTCTGATCCCTCCATTTCACAGTTACCATTTTCCCCTTGAGTCTAGAATCTAGAAAATAATCCATGGGGTAGCTATAGTGGAACAAATGTCTGGATCTTCTTCAACCCTATGTCCTGATTTTTTTTAGACCAGTTGATAAATCTTGCATAAGTCCATCTCTTTAGGGGTTGCAGAATGATGGTCTTCTAGCTCTACCATTCCTTCTATGTTTTTAGACTGGCTTTTTCTTTTTCTTTCTCTTTATTTGTTTTGTTTTGTTCTTGTTTTTTGTTTTGTTTTTAGAAAGAAGAGATTTTCTGATTAACTGGGGCTATTAGGTTACCCCAAAATTCCTACATGAATGGAAGGTAAAAACATTTTTTTTTCCTTTAGTTATCAATTTTTAAAGTAAGGTGTTTTAACGGCTACTTCATATGCTAAAATATGTTCATGGCTCTTCCTTTTATGAATATCATTTAAAAATTATGCTTTTTAAAAATTAATTTCCAGAGTTTTCAACTCACTACAATCCCCTTTTAATCCAATCATTAGGATTTAGGCCCACAGATTACCATTCAGGCTGGTTTCTGATGCTATCTTTTGTTTTATTTTTAATTTTTTTAATTTAAATATAGTTACACACAATGTTAATGTTAGTTTCAGGTGTACAACATAGGAATTCAACATCTCTGTGCGTTATGTTATGCTTTGCTCACCACAAGGGTGTGTAGCTACCATTGTCACCACAGAACACTATTACAATATCATTGCCTGTATCTCCTATGTTACGCCTTTTATTCCCCTGAGTTATTCTTTCCATAACTGGAAACCTGTATCTCAAATGCCATGTGACTTCACTCATATATAGAATTTAAAAAACAAAACAAATGAATAAACAAACAAACAAAAGCAGAATCAGACCTATAAACACAGAGAACAAACTGATGGCTGCCAGAGGGAAGGGGTTAGGGGAGGGGCAAAATGGGTGAAGAGGAATCTGATGCTATCTTTTAAAATGGGACTTGGGTTTTATTATACAGACTTCCTAGGGAGGTACCTTATAGTTTTATAGATATTATACCTTCAGAGAAGTCAAGATTCAATATCATGCCACCTTTAACATAACTTTTTTATGGAGATCCAATATTACCCGCCCCCCCCCCAAATATATTTCATGTTCTGGGCATCTGGGCAAGGTACAATGTTTAGCTGAAAGCCAGACTGACTTGAAATTCAAAGATTCTTTTACATACTTGAAACAGCATAAATATGGGAAGTGTGCACCCATGTTTAATTTTTAGGGCCATAGCTTTTCCAATGCACCAAATACCTTAATGATTTAAAGCAAAAAACCCCAAATGGTCCATACTGTATGCTCTTCTGTATCAACTAGTATTTTCTGTGGATAGAGTGTGGCATCCATATTTCCACAGGGCAGAGGAGACAAGAGAAATATATGGCAGATCTTGAGGCATAAATTAAGGAGCTATAATCTATAAGGTGACTCTAGAGTTGGAGAATGGTCCCAAAGTCAGATGGTATGATTTAATGGTGGATTGAATAACCTGCAAGTATAGGATAAATGCACTTACTTATTCCCTAGTATGTTCACATACATCCAGAAAGACTATAGTTTGTCATCTTGTGGTTTATGCTGAGCTTTTCTAGATTCCAGACTACATTTAGCTTGTTGGGAATAAATTTTCTCTGCCAATCTCTCAGTGTTGGGAGATGAAGGCTGAGAAGGTTTTTGAGAGTTTATATGGTGCAGGGTAGGCTTATCATAGCTGGGTTTAACAATGGGGAAATCTTACATGCTTTGATCCCCAGAATACACATGATAATAATGGTTTCTGATATTTCTGAATCACTTTGTAGGTAAGAACGCACATCCATACATACTACATGACTTAATCTTCACAAAAATTCAGTGAATTGGATATTATTATATCCTGATTTTCAATGAGGAATTTGAGGTTTACAGGAATAATTTGTTCATATTTACCCATCTAGAAGTGGTTGAGTTTGGATTTAAAATCAAGTCCATCTAACAAATTAATCATTAATTCACTTAGTAGCAATTTATTAAACACTATTTGTCAAGCCTTCTATTTAGGCACTAGAGAGATAGTGCTGCACAAGATGAATACGTATCCTCCTTTTTTTAATTTAGACTTTTTAAAGAGAAGTTTTAGGTTCACAGCAAAACTGAAGGAAAGGTACAGAGATTTCACACATACTCCCTAATCCCACCAATGCATAACATCCCCTATTATCAACATCCCCCATAAGAGGTACTTTTGTCACAACTGATAAATCTGCACTGACACATCATTGTCACCCAAAGTTTATAGTTTACATTAGGGTTCACTCTTGATGTTGCACATTCTATGGGTTTGGACAAATGTGTGCATGTATCCACCATTACAGTATCACACAGAGTATTTCATTGTCCTAAAATTCCTCTGCCTATTCATCCCTCCCCACAACCCCTGACAACCACTGATCTTTTTACTGTCCACAGTTTTGCCTTTTCTAGAAGGTCATATAGTTGGAATCTTATAGCGTGTAGCCTTTTCAGATTGGCTTCTTTCACTTAGTAATATGCATTTTAGTTTCTTCCATGTCTTCTAATGCCTTGGTAGCTCATTTCTCTTTTTGTGCTGAATAATATTCCATTTTCTAGAAGTACCACAAATTACTCAAAGGAAATAGAAAAATCTATATTTGAACAAGTCAAACATCAAGGAAATTTTTTTAAAGATCTTTCATCTTTTCCTGTAAGTGATATTTTGTTTCTGAAATGTTGGTAAGTTTCAGAAAAGGTTGTAAAACTTCTGTGGGCCAGTAAACATTTTGGCCAAGCAGAAGAATTATAACAGCATTTTTATGGTTCTCTGAATCTTTTCTGAGCCTTACCAGAATTCTTCAAAATTGTGGTAAAATACAAAAAACATAAAATTTTTACAAAGATCTTTTGTAGGTGTATATATTAACATTTTCTTCTTCATATCACATAACGACCTGCAAAGAGACTAAGCTTTGCTTTTTTCCATTTTGAAATCCTGAGAAGATGAGACAATTAAGTGAAATTCAAATGCATAGTGATTTTATTTCATCTGAATTGTTACTTGGCCTCTAAACTCTCTAGGCTAGAGTCTATTATTTACAAAGCCTGCTCTACGTTTAAGCAAATGTGATGGTGGTAATTCATTAGGATGGTTTTATTTTAGGTACCTGTTCTCGCTGTTAAGCCATTTTCTTAATAGCTAATTAGATGTCATGGAAAGTATTAATAAAAGAAAGATTTCATTTCTGTAAGGCTGCTGACATATCAGTTGCTCCCTCTTTTGAGTCATCAAGGTGTAGACGTAAGATTTAAGTGACTTAAAGGGTACAATGACTCTTTCCTTGTTATAGTATGACCATATGGAGCCAATTATATTTCCTCTGTTTTTAATAATGTGGTTGTTGATTTACTAGTCCACATTCTTCTCTGACCATTAATTTTTATAGGCTTTCATCTTTTGAATCACCCTCACGTGGTATGTTAAGCAGCGCTTTCTTGCCACCACATATTTTAAGCTTCTAAACAGAACACAAAATTGTGTTGTTCCCATGGAAACCTCAAACATTGCAGAAGCACAGCTTTGAATCTGCAACTCCTATTGTATGCGGGTTCATGCCCTGTAACGGTATACCCTAATCTCCAATGCGCTTAACATGAAGATAAGTTAACCTGGATGTCATTAGAGTTAATTGTTTCTCTTATTTTTATTTTTGATTTGTTCCTTGGATTGGTTCTAACTCTTGTGGTAGAAAAGAGCTGGACTAGCCAGCCCATCACAATTAATCAAAATACAGATCCTTTATGACCAGTAGCATTTGTTATGGAGAGGGGAGTAGCAGCTACTGGGGCTACTTCTATAATATTTACATATTCATTCATTCAGCTATTACTTATTAACTGTATTGAGAGGTGTACTACTTTAGGGCTGGGAGTTACAGTCATGAACAGACAAAAATCCCTGACTTCATTATGCTTACAATCTAGTGAGAAATGGAGTATGAAGATTAAAAAGAAAACATATATATGTATATATATGTACACATATATGTATGTATGTGGTAGGGGTTGTTATTTTAATTAAGGTCAGCAGAGGTAGCTTCTCTATAGTAGAGGCATTCAGAGCAGAGATTTAATTCAAGTAGGTGAATGAGTCAGGCAAATATCTGAGTGAAATTCATTCTCGGAAGAGGAAACTGAAAATGCAAATGCTCTGAAGTGGGAACAAGCTTGATATGCATACCCTTGACATATTGCAAGAGTGCCAGCACCCTAGCACCTAATAAGCAAGCAGCGGAGGTAAGTGATGTGGAAGTAGAGATAAGAAAACAGATGGGGGTTGAGGGAAGAGAACATACAATGTCTCAGAACCCATACTAAGGACATTAAATTTTGAGTATGAAAGGCTTTTAGCAGTAAAGTAATGGGATCTAATTTACAGTTTAAAAAAGACTGATTTGTGGTGAGGATAATTAATTGTATCAAGACTAGAGTAGAGGCTGGGATACCAGTTCGGATGCTTTGCATTCATTTAGGTGACAGACGATAGCATAGAAGAGTGTTGAATTTAGTGTATAATCTGAAAGACAGAACTTACTGGTGTTTTGAACACAGATTGTGTACAAAAGGAGTCAAAAGTGATTAGTATTGCCCTGAGTAAATAGATCAATGATTAGTGCCACTTACTGAAATGTATAAAACATAAGAAAGTGGTTTTGCAGGGAGTGGTGTGTGTGTGGGGAAATTCTAATTTAATTATGTTAAGTTAGAATTGTCCACTTAAACATCCAAATACAGATTTTTGGTAACTCAATATCCAAGTCTGGAATTTCAGAGAACTTTGTGCAGGGGATATAAGCCATGATTCTGGGAGACACACATTTAAGGCAATCACGTGCATGAAGGGCTGAAGCTAGAAATGATGATGTTGATTTCTAAGGATATCGCCCTCCTTATACAGTGACACACAACATTGAACTTATTGCTCCCATATCATTGGTCTGTTGTTGGTCAACCAGGCAACTTTGCTTATCTTCACTGGGTTCATTCACATATCTGGGGGTTGGCTCGTTTTCAGCTGGAGCAACTGTGGTGACTCAGCCTGCTCCAGATGTCTTTAATCCTTCAGCAGACTAGCTGGAGCTCTTCTCATGGTGAGAGCAGAAGCACATGAGGAAGCAAGCCCAAAGAGCAAGACTGTTGTAAGTCTCAGCTTATGTCAGACTTTTGATTGAGTGTCAAGGAGCAGGGTATGTTACATTTCCCATAGTGAGAGGGCACTGCAAAAAAAATATGGGAAAGGGCATGGCTAAGGGGGAGATGAAGAATTTGGGCCATTTTTGCAACCGATCCATACAGGCTAAGTAGGCATTCTAAAGAGCACATGTAGAACATGGCTTTACATAAAGTGAAAACCACTGCAAGATATGTCTGCTTCCATTTCAATGATACCATATTCACTTAGACTCAGTCTCTTTTTGAAAGTACAAAAAGGACAATTTTGAAAATTATGTAGTTCAGTATGCAAATTCCAGCCCCATCTCTTGTCTTTTTGGGATTACTTCAACTAAAAAAAAGGTATTGTGATGTCTACTTTGTTAAGGTTGTTATAAAGACTAAAAATAATATCCAAAGTTTCTAATGTGTAGCAAGCACTTGATAAATTATAAGTGCTATGCCTATTATTAGTAGAATACTGTATATTAGTATTTTGAAATATAACAGTCAGCCAACGGTGGTCTGTGGCCACAAGCATACAATTATGCAATTGTGTTAAGATTGAATCTCCAAAATTATTAATGCTCAAAATAAAAACACCTTTTACTTCTACATGTAAAGTTACTCTATAGTAGTCATGAAGGCTTGAGTATCCAGGTTTATCTTTTCCTTTTAAAAAAAAAATCATCTTTCCCATGTATATCCTTAAGGTTTTGTCATTGTTTCAATATAAACAAGGAGTGTACTCTTAAAGATTATCTGTCTTCTTTTCTTTAGCATAAATAAAATTGGCTCAAAATTCAGATTGTATTGGGGGAAAGCGCAAAGTGATTATTTCTCTTCTAACCTCCAGAACCCACACCAAGGTAGGAGAGCTGCTTAGGTTGGAGCAGTATCTGACAATACTGTCATCAAGTTTTAAGATGAAGATGATGTGCTGCATTATTTTTCTGATCAACATGCTAACACAACCTGGCCTAAAAATTGATAACCCCCAACAGAACCGTTGACAGATGCCTAAATCAAAGGGAAATGTGGTTAAGCTGAATTGTTTTGAAAACAAGTGCAATTAAGTAAGTACAGTTACCATAACCATGTTACCTATTCTCACCAAATAGAACTGTCCAGCTTGTCGGTTAGCTTTGGTCATACATACTTGTTACTATGAGTTCACAAGTTCACAAAAACCTTTCCCTACTTTCCTTTTAGACTGTGATCTCCAGGAAAGCAATAGCTTTGTCTCTTTTGCTTACCCTTTCATCCTAAGTGCCTGTACTTTTATGAACTTGGGATCATTGGAAAGTCCTAAATATGTATTTGTTAACATAATTGTTGAATGTTTACATGGAGGATTTTTCCCACATGTTTTGTCTAGTTTCTCTAGGGTTAGTCTGGATTAAAATATTTGAGAAATAAACAATACAATTCAAGAATGGAAGAATTTTTTTTTAATTATTGCTTAATATTTTTGGAAATAATTTTACACACTCTCCCCTGTGTGTCTATAGTATACTTGCTGTGCTACTTTAGTATTAAGTACTTCAATGCTTCCCATTATGAATAGGATAGAGACCTGAACCCATAACATGACCATAAAGCTCTGCATGATCTGGCTCCTGCCAATCTCTGCCTCTTCATCTTATATCCTTCTTCCCATCTTTCCCTGCACTCCAGCCCACAATGGCTGTTACTTTTAATTTCTTGGATGAACAATGGTTGTTCCCTACAAACTCACAGCCTTTCCCCTCTGCCTGGAATCCTACTGGGCCATGCTTAATCATCTTTCAGATCCTAACTGGACCTTCCCAGTAATGTTCAGCATTTTAATTCCTAGAAGTTATCACAATTTAAATAATTATATATTTATTTTTGTATGATTGTTTATATCTGTCTTCTTATTATACTGTAAGCTCCATGAGGATAGACTATACATATTCAGTTCACTTCTGCACTTCTAAGACTCAGCATAGCATAGTGCCTGGTACAAACTCAATAAAAAGCTCTTGTCCTGTATAATAGCTTGCCATCAATGTGATTTCTTTAATTTGAAAAATAATCAGGTGATTATAAAACATTCTAGAGGGCTGTAGAAAGAAATACAGTAGAAGATACTCATGTGATTATTTAGAATGCCTTCCTCCTACTTCCAGTACATCTCTTACTGGAGTGTCAAAGTCCTTTCCTCTTTTTTATATCTTTCCAAAAATCATCATTTTATCATTTAAAAAACAAACAAACAAGAAAAATTTGGCTTGAAGAATTATTAAGACAGAGATACTATATTTCTTTTCTTTTATTCACTTTCCAAATGAAAACCCCAGGATACCCAGACTTGATTTATATATCTGGAACTATTTAGAATAGGGACTAGTTACAAAATCTGACCATTGACATCCCCATTTGTTTTTAATGAGAAAAATTCTTGGGTCCTAGAACTAGCTAAAGGCTTTTCATCATATCCTTAAAGATATCCGAATATTTTTTTATATGAAAACAATTATAGAAGACCCTTTAACATGTCTTGGGCTCACTGAGACTACATCTGATCCCTTCCCCCAAATTAAGTCTTGTAAATGATATCTCCATACATCACTTCTCTTAATAACCATTAAATTGATAGTCTTATGTATTTTTTAATCTTACCCCCAAATAGTTTCATCAACTGATAATAAGATCAGTGATACAATTAGCTTACAGGGCATCAAATATTTCCAGGCCACATCCTTCATTCATTCCATTTTATTTAGCCCTAATTATTGCTATGATTTTTTTTTTCCATCCAGTGACCCTGCCTTTCAAGGATGTTAATCCTGTTCTCACAATGACAAACATGTAATTTTCCTGTGCAACTGTCAGGCTTCTTCTCCATCCATCACTTTTTGAGCAGCTAGAGGGACTTCTATATATTAGCCCAAAAGTGATGGCACACTTCCACTTAAAGTATGAGAGTAATGTATTAATTGCTCAAACACAAGCCCACACATCAATGGATAGAAAATTTCAGGACTAAAATTACATTTAGCAATCTCTCCCTGAGGTAAATCTTCTTCCAGCTTCCTTTAAAACTATCCATGAGGGGGGCCTGGGTGGCTCAGTTGTTAAGCGTCTGCCTTCGGCTCAGGTCATGATCCCAGGGTCCTGGGATCGAACCCCATTTAGGGCTCCCTGCTCAGTGGGGAGCCTGCTTCTCCCTCTCCTCCCAGCACCTGCTCTCTCTTGCTATCTCTGTCACTATCTCTGTCTCTGTCTCTCAAATAAATAAATAAAATCCTTAAAAAAATAAAAGTATCCATGAATCACAGAAAAAGATAAAACAAAATGCCAAAAATTAATTCTGAGACAACCTATTGCCAGATTTGGAGGAATTTTTCTAATTATAATATAAAGCTGGTCGGTTGATTTGGTATATACTGCCAGTGGCTATTTTGGTTTTTTTGTTTTGTTTTGTTTCTGTTTTGTTTTTCTTTCTTGATTGTAGTTCAACAACTTTCTTTTTTTCTTTTTTTTTTTTATTATGTTCAGTTAGCCACTGTATAGTACATAATTAGTTTTTGGAGTAGTGTTCAATGATTCATTAGTTAAGTATAATACCCAGTGCTCATCACAACACGTGCCCTCCTCAATACCCATCACCCTGTTACCCCCTCCCCCCACCCACTTCCCCTCTAAACCCCTCAGATTGTTTCCTGGGGTCCATAATCTCTCATGGTTCATCTCCCTCTCTGATTTCTCCCTCTTTGGATTCCCCTCCCTTCCCCTGTGGTCTTCTGTGCTATTGCTTATGTTCCACATATGAGTGAAGCCATATGATAATTGTCTTTCTCTGCTTGGCTTACTTCCTATCAAAATCCTAGAGGAAAACCACAGGCAGTAACCTCTCCGACATTGGCCACAGTAACTTCTTTCAAGACATGTCTCCCGAGGCAAGTGAAACAAAAGCAAAAATGAACTTTCGGGATTCACCAGTGGCTACTTTGATTCATGCCATCAGAAACCCCTATGGCCCAAAGAAGATGGAAAAAAAGTTTTCCCCCTAACTTATCTTTCGAGCCTTCAACAACAACAACAACAACAACAAAACGTCTTGAGCTTCTACATGTGCCAGACACTATAAATAGTAAGGATAAACAGTAAAGAAGATTGTCATCGGTCGTATTTTCATTGAGATTGCAGGCTGGCAGTGACCCTGCAGTTTTAAAGGAATATAAGAATAATGATACAAATTAAAAGGTGCTACAAGAATTTATCATGGAAATATCTAATTTGCTGCAAATGGATTATAGGATAAAGCAACATCTAATTTGAGATATAAAAAATGAGTAGTTGCATGGGACAAGATGAGAGGTAAATTACTTAAACAGAATGATTGTTGATTTCATATTGAGATTTTCTCCTCAGATAGACTGGGCTAGAAGTCCAATAAATTGTTTCCTATGTGTTAACTAGAATCGCACATCTGCATATCATCCCAGATGAGATGTACCAATTTAACCAATGGGTCTGAAGGTCTGGAAAGATGAAGCATGTAGCTTTTAAATGCTTTCAGGTTTCAGTATGACTGGATTATGAAGGGTTAGGTAGAAAGTTGTAGGATTTGAAATGGAAGATATCAGTATTATATCAGAATCATTAAATCTCGCTAAGGAGTTTGGACTTTATTGTAAGAAAATGGGGATCAATTGGGGGTTGAAAACAGGTATAAGTGACATTGTTACATTTGCCTTTTAGAATTATCAACATGGCTTTAGTGAGAAGAATAAATGTGAGAAGGGCAAGAGAAGAGTAAGCATAAGAAGAAAGAGGCAATTATAAGCAATGATCTAAAGATGAGATAATGGTGTCTGGACAATGAGGATGGAGAGATGTAAACAAGTGGATGCTCATTTACTTAGGAGATGGAGTTGATAAGCCTTAGCAATTGGCTCAATATGGGGATGAGAAAGGGAATGAAATGTGGCTTAAGTATCTGGATGTTTGATACTACTCACTGACACAGTGAAGAGATGAGAAAGAATAGGTAAAGATAAGCTTACTTTTTGATATCTTAAGCTTATGGTTCTTGTGTTTAATACAAGAAGACCTGAACAACAGGCAATTGAATAAACCATGGACATAAATATGTGAATCATCAGCATAGGAAATAGATGAGTTCTTGGAAATTGCTGAAACTACCCAGTAAAAGTATACAGAGTGAAAAAAGAGGGACTAGAATAAAATTTGAGGAACACTGATATTTGTGGGATTTACAGAGAAACAGAAGCTTGCAAAAGTGAGTGAGGAAGAAGGGCTGGTCTAGAAAAGAGAAACGAGAAACACAGGCCTTTATAAATCTACAGGTGAGAAAACAAGTGAGAGAGGGAGTGTGCACAGCATCAGTAAAGCCTAATCCCTTATTTCAGGGATCTATTATCCATCATTGATGAGGTGGTGGTTGTTTTTTGAAGTGGCCAAAATGTTTGTACCTAAATTACTCTATATCCATGAAAATAGAAGAACTAGTTCAAAAAGTGGGGATCGGGGTCCTGTAGATGGGAAATTTATGTTAGGAGGTGTACAGTTCTAAAGTAAAACACTTGTCAGTTTGAGGTGTGACAGGATATTTAGGTACACATTAGCAAATAAACAGACTACCCATTTGGTGACTTAAAAAAATTTTGTAGGTGCTCTTATTTAAATAGGGATCTATAAAAATGTTCTCTTTTGTAGTGGACATTTATTCTAGTAAGTTTTTTAAAATTTAACACAGACATCCTTATTAAACACTTTGGGTCAAAATTGCCATTCCATTTTAATTGTGCAGGAGTATGAAGTCTCATATTTTAGTGAATACATTCCTTATCTTCAACAGTTTAGGGATGCAGATACATAAGCAAACAGAACAGTGTAATTTGCTGTGACATCCACTCTGTACTACAGAAGCACAATCAGGACTGCCTAATCCAAGCTACAGACAAATTCTGATTAAGGAAGGCTTCCTGAGAAAGACAGCATCTGACATCAGTCTTAAAGATGAGCAAAATTCATCCAGACAGAGAGAGGTAAAAAGGGCATCTTAGAATTCCAGAAAAAAAAATATTGGCCCTGATTTCCAGCTCCTCTCCGTTCTATATTAGATGTACTTGTAAGGTAACACTTACAAGTCAGGCTCCTTAATTTATACAACAGAAAGCCAATTTTGGTTCTTGCAAAACACATCAATCCTTCTTTAATTGACAAATGAGACCATCTCTTTTCCAAGCCAGGAATTGATTGCAATGAAGCAGTTGCTGAAGTGTCTCTGAAAACATTAATTTTTTGAGTCCATATGGATATGTCATATATCCAGTCCTCTAAACTAGATCTTCAGAAAGTAAGGTATCTAGACCATGTTATCGTAGCTCCCCTCAGAGATGTCACCCTTTTGATAGTGTCATAGCCTAAGAAAATTTATTAAAGCAAATGTATTATCTCTTGCAAGCCAGTTTCAGACACTGTCAACTTCATTACTTGATATTTCTAAAACAGGCACCCAACACCATTAGTTGTATTATTACTTCACTGCCAGAAAAAAATGGAATATCGAAATTAACTTACAACTTCTTCTGCTTTTAAGTACTTAATATCTACTCAATCTTCAAATCCTGACAATTTTACTTTTCCCTCCTCTCTGTCCCCATTCTCACTGCTTTAGATTGGATCTTAATCTTTTTCTCCCAGTCTAACTACTGAAATAGTCTCTTTACTGGGTCCTCTGCCAGTAGTCTAGCTCATTCAAATTCATCTTCCTTTCTACTACCACAGTGATATGTTTAAAATCAAATTCAGACAATGCCATCCTCCTGCTTAAAAGCTTTCAGTGGCTCCCTGCTATAGGATATAGTTCCAATTCATTACATGACAGAGGAGACAGTCTGTAATCTGTCATTTTCTATAGCTCTCAGCTGCCCCAAAACTTGCCCTCAACTAAGTCCTCCAGTAGGGTCTGCAGCAATATTCACTGTGGAATTTAAACAAACAAACACACACATACATACACACGTACATATATGTGTGTGCATGCACCCTCCACAGAATCAGAATCTATAGGATTAAGCTCAGGCACAAGAATTTCTTAAAACTCACTATTTCACAGTACTGGTTCCTTAACCATTGTTCTAGTTACAGTGTGCTAATTCAAGGTCCTGGTGCACACTTGGCTCATTCACACTTCTGAATTATGGTATTTTTTTCCTCTCAGCCTGGAATGCTATTCCTTAAATCACTCTTCCTTCACATGACAACTCCTCATCTTTTGAGAGTAAGAATAAGCATTATTCCCTGGAATAAGCAATTCTTCTTTATCCCCTATTCTCCATATTGTTCGGTAACCCTTTCCATGTGCTCTCAAAGCATTCTAGTTAGTTTTATATTTTCATTTCTGCCATTGCATTACTGTGATTAAAATGATCAGTCTTACCTATTAAGTTATAAATTCTGGCAGTACAGGGATTATGGGTTTGTTTTGTTTTCCTACCTTTTAGAAGATAAAGTTAAAAGTCATTCCGCTCAAAGTGAATAATTAGAAGGGAAAAGTTTTTCCAACGGATTAATTGGAATTTAGGGAAAAAAGTGAATATTTCTAGTCACTAAGTTTTCATTTATGCAGATGCGTATATCACTGTTATGTACTCTTATATATATATGTATATATATATTTGTTAGATGGTTATATGGTCGTGTGTGTGTATGTATATATATATATACACACATATATGTATATATATATATATATATATATATGGAGAGAGAGAGAGTTCTATAAATGGTTGTATGATTATATGTGTATGTATATACTGTCACATGCATACATATAGCACACACATACACATACACACTCAGTTGCTAACCTGTAGAGTGCTTTTTTATGTACCAGACATTGTGATAAATGCATTGCACTATTATTTCATATTAGTCACTTACCAATTTTATTAGGGTGATGTGTTATTAACCACCATTTCTCACATGGGATTACTGAAGCTTTGAGAGATTGAGATATTTGCCTATGAGAAAAACTCGACCCATTTTATGTGACTCCAAAGTCATTACAAAATACAAGTGAATAGTCTCCCTGTATACATGTTTATTATATAAATGAAGAGACAAACAGTAACTAATTGCATCTGAAGCTATTTTAGATTGAAAGTTCCAATAAAATTCACAATTTTTAGAATGCTAAAATAACAAAAATAATCAGACAAATGTTTTTGGTCTTATTTCACAGTCCAGTGTTAAAATAACACAGAAATATATTGCCTTTTGAAACTAGTGAATAAAAATCATTAATTTCTTCATTCTTACTCAAAGTTTTGCTTTTCATAAGAATGAAACTTTCCTGAAGATATTTGAATGTTACAAACAATACCATAATACTTGGGAGAATCCAAGTATATGAAATAATTAATAACAAACATAAAGGGACTCGTGGATAATAATACAATGATAGTAGCGGTCTTGAATACCCCACTTACACCAATGAACAGATCATCTAAGCAGAAAGTCAACAAGGAAACAATGGCTTTGAATAACACACTGGACCAGATGGACTTAACAGATATATTCAGAATATTTCATCCTAAAGCAGCAGAATACACATTCTTTTAAAGTGCACATGGAACATTCTCCAGAATAGAACACATACTGGGTTACAAATAAGCCCTTGACAAGTACAAAAAGACTGAGATCATACCATGGGTATTTTCCAACCACAACACTATGAAACTTGAAGTCAATCGCAAGAAAAAATTTGGAAGGACCACAAATACATGGAGCTTAAAGAAAATCCAACTAAAGAAGGCATAGGTCAACCAGGAAATTAAAGAAAAAATGAAAAAATACATGGAAACAAATGATAATAAAAATATCATGGTCCATAAGATGAAACAATATTAGAATAATTGGGATCCCAGAAGAAGAAAGAGAGAGAGGGGCAGAAGGTATATTAGAGCAACTTATAGCAGAGAACTTCCCTAATTTGGGGAAGGAAACAGGCATCAAAATCCAGGAGGCACAGAGAATCCCCCTCAAAATCAATAAAAATAGGTCAACACCCCAACACCTAATAGTAAAACTTAGGAGTCTCAGAGACAAAGAGAAAATCCTGAAAGCAGCTCAGGACAAGAGATCTGTAACCTACAATGGTAGAAACATTAGATTGGCAGCAGACCTATCCACAAAGACCTGGCAGGCCAGAAAGGACTGGCATGATATATTCAGAGCACTAAATAAGAAAAATATGCAGCCAAGAATACTATATCGAGCTAAGCTGTCATTGAAAAGTGAAGGAGAGATAAAAAGCTTCCAGGACAAACAAAAACTAAAGGCATAACACAAAACCAGCCCTACAACAAATATTGAAAGGGGTCCTCTAAGCAAAGAGAGCCTAAAAGCAACATAGACCAGAAAGGAACACAGAAAATATACAGTAACAGTAACCTTACAGGCAATACAATGGCACTAAATTCTTATCTTTCAATAGTTACCCTGAATGTAAATAGGCTAAATGCCCCAATCAAAAGACACAGGGTATCTGCAAGAGACTCATTTTAGACCCAAAGACACCCCCAGATTGAAAGTGAAGGGACACCATGCTAATGGACACCAAAAGAAAGCTGGGGTGGCAATCCTTATATCAGACAAATTAGATTTTAAACCAAAGACTGTAATAAGAGATGAGGAAGGACACTATACCATACTTAAAGGGTCTATCCAACAAGAAGATCTAACAATTGTAAATATCTATGCCCCTAACATGGGAGCTGCCAATTATATAAGGCAGTTAATAACAAAAGCAAAGAAACACATCGACAACAATATAATAATAGTGGGGGACTTTAACACCCCCCTCGCTGAAATGGACAGATCATCTAAACAAAAGATCAATAAGGAAATAAAGACTTTAAATGACACACTGGACCAAATGGACATCACAGATATATTCAGAACATTCCATCCCAAGGCAACAGAATACACATTCTTCTCTAGTCCCCATGGAACATTCTCCAGAATACATCACATCCTAGGTCTCAAATCAGGTCTCAACTGGTACCAAAAGATTGGGATCCTTCCCTGAATATTTTCAGACCACAATGCTTTTAAACTAGAACTCAATCACAAGAGGAAAGTCAGAAAGAACTCAAATAC
>NW_023270415.1:28535182-28717849 GCF_011800145.1 Mirounga leonina | reverse complement strand
ATCCAGTCTGATAGCCTGTGTCTTTTGATTGGGGCATTTAGCCCATTTACATTCAGGGTAACTATTGAAAGATAGGAATTTAGTGCCATTGTATTGCCTGTAAGGTGACTGTTACCATATATTGTCTGTGTTCCTTTCTGGTCTATGTTGCTTTTAGGCTCTCTCTTTGCTTAGAGGACCCCTTTCAAGATTTCCTGTAGGGCTGGTTTTGTGTTTGCAGATTCCTTTAGTTTTTGTTTGTCCTGGAAGCTTTTTATCTCTCCTTCAATTTTCAATGACAGCCTAGCTGGATATAGTATTCTTGGCTGCATATTTCTGGCCTGCCAGGTCTCTGTGGATAGGTCTGCTGCCAATCTAATGTTTCTACCCTTGTAGGTTACATATCTCTTCTCCCGAGCTGCTTTCAGGATTTTCTCTTTGTCTCTGAGACTCGTAAGTTTTACTATTCGATGTCGGGGTGTTGACCTATTTTTATTGATTTTGAGAGGGGTTCTCTGTGCTTCCTGGATTTTCGTGCCTGTTTCCTTCCCCAAATTAGGGAAGTTCTCTGCTATAATGTGCTCCATTATACCTTCTGCCCCTCTCTCTCTTTCCTCTTCTTCTGGGATCCCAATTATTCTAATGTTGTTTCGTCTTATGGTATCGCTTATCTCTCGAATTCTGCCCTCGTGATCCAATAGTTGTTTATCTCTCTTTTTCTCAGCTTCTTTATTTTCCATCATTTGGTCTTCTATATTACTGATTCTCTCTTCTGCCTCATTTATCGTAGCAGTTAGAGCCCCCATTTTTGATTGCACCTCATTAATAGCCTTTTTGATTTCTACTTGGTTAATTTTAGTTCTTTTACTTCTCCAGGAAGGGTTTCTCTAATAACTTCCATATTTTTTTCAAGCCCAGCTAGTATCTTTAAAGTGATGATTCTGAACTCTAGATCTGACATTGTACTAATGTCCGTATTGAGTAGGTCCCTGGCAGTCAATACTACCTCTTGTTCTTTTTGTTGAGGTGATTTTTTCCATCTTGTCATTTTGTGCAGAGGAGAATAGATTAATGAGAGAACAAAATGCTAGCAGAGTAACAATGTCCCCAGAAAATATACTCTAAACAAATCAGAAAAGACCTGAAGCAGTGGACAAAGAAATGGAAAGAGAGAAAAAAGAAAAAGATAAAGATAAAAACAAACAAAAACAAACAAAACAAAACAACAACAACAAAAAAAAACCCAGAACGTGATCAAATATGATCAGGCTGGTATATAGATCAGTGCCACACACTAGATTTGGGGTGTATTTTGGTCTTATAGAACAAAGTGCCTCCCAAAATTTTAAAGAAAGAAAAACTTATATATGTACAAAAATAAGGGTTGATATGATGAAGGGATGGAATATGACTGTAAAGATGGAAATTATAAAAAAATTTATAAAAGGAATTGATAAGAAGTTGTTTGAAAAAAGAAAGAAGAGGATTTAAAAAAAGAAAAAAGAAAAAAAAAGGAGAGAATGTGATCAGGCAGGGGAATAGAAAACACCATATACTAGAGATTTAGGGTATATTTTAATCTGTTAGAAGAAACTATCTCAAAATTTTAAAGAGAGAACGACTTATATATATATGCCAAAAATACGGGTAACTACTATGAAGGGATAGAATATGACTCTAAAAATGAAAAATAAAAAATTTTTTTTAAAAAAAGGGATTGATAAAATGTTGGTTGAAAAAGGGAAAAAGAAAAATTCAAAAAAAAAAAAGAAAGAAAAAAGACAGTTAAGAAAAAAATTAACTTTGAAAGACTAAAGAATCATGGTAAAAAAGCCATGAATTCTATGTGCAGTATTCCCCTAGCGCTGGAGTTCTGCCGTTCTCATTGTTCGGTAAACTTGGTCTTGGCTGGCTGTGCTCGCTGATCTTCTGGGGAGGGGCCTGTTGCCGTGGTTTCCAAATGTCTTTGCTGGAGGTGGAATTGCCCCACCCTTGCCCCCTCCCGGCTAAGTAATCTGCTCGGATTTGCTATCTGGAGCTTTTGTTCCCTGGGAGCTTTCTGTACAGCTTTGGAGGCGGAGAGTGAAAATGGCGGCCTCCCAATCTCCGCCCCGGAGAAGCCGAGAACTTGGGGCCCCGCTCCTCAGTGAACCCCCAGAGAAAAGCCATCAGTCACTCCCGTCTCCCTGGTCTCCCGCCGCACTCCGTGCTCGCCAGGCCTGCGACCGCGCACCTCTATCTCTGGCACCCGACCCCGGGTGGAGTCTCCAAACCCAGCAGATCCCTGCGGTGCACTCCCGTGCGGCTCCTCCCCGGGGAGGAAGGTGAGTCTCCCCGGATCTGCCGCTTGTTGGGTCCCTGCTGGAGGAGCAGGGGCCCGACTGTGCCGCGGATCCCGGTTTATGGCAACCCCGAGCTGAGAGCCCGCGCCTGGGCTCCGCCTCTGCAGCCGGCTTCCCTGCTCCGATACCTGGGAGCTCTGCCGCACTCAGGCACCCCCGGTCTTCCTGTGACCCCGAGGGTCCCGAGACCACACTGTCCCGGAGGGTTTCACCCCCCGCTTAGCCACCAGAGTGACGTCCCTCAGCGGAGCAGACTTTTAAAAGTTCCGATTTTGTGCTCCGTGGTTCTATCACTTGCCAGAAGCGGTCAACGGAGGCCCCTCCCCCGCCGTCTATCCTCCCGAATATCGCCTCGGATTCACTTCTCCACACGTCCTACCTTCCAGAAAGTGGTCGCTTTTCTGATGAGAGAGTTGTTGCTCTTCTTTTCTTCGATCTCCTGTTGAGTTTGTAGGTGTTCAGAATGGTTTGATCTCTATGCAGCTGAATTCTGAGAGGAGACGAAATCCAGGTCTCCTACTCCTCCGCCATCTTGCTCCGCCCCCCAGTACATGCCCTCTTTAATACCCATCACCAGGCTAACCCATCCCCCCACCCTCTTCCCCTCTAGAACGCTCAGTTTTTTTCTCAGAGTCCTTAGTCTCTCATTAACCAAAGCAATCATAAAAAAGAAAAGCAAAGCTGGAACCATCACAATTCCAGACTTTAAGCTATATTACAAAGCTGTAGTCATCAAGACAGTATGATAATGATACAAAAGCAGACACAGTGATTAATGGAACACAACAGAAAACCCAGAAATGAACCCACAATTATGTGGTCAACTCATTTTCGACAAAGCAGGAAAGAACATCCAATGGAAAAAAGACTGTCTCTTCAACAAATGGTGCCGGGAAAACTGGACAGCAACATGCAAAAGAATGAAATTAGACCACTTTCTTACAACATGTTTAAAAATAAATTCAAAATGGATCAAAGACCTAAATGTGAGATAGTAGACCATCAGAATCCTAGAGGAGAACACATGCAGTAAAGTTTTTGACATCAGCTATAGCAACTTCTTACTAGATATGTCTCCAGGGGCAAAGGAAACAAAAGCAAAAGTAAACTATTGGGATTCATCAAAATAAAAAGCTTCTGCACAGCAAAGGAAAGAATCAACAAAACTAAAAGGCAACCTTCAGAAGGGGAGAAGATATTTGCAAACGACATATCCAATGGATTGCTACTATCCAAAATCTATAAGGAACTTATCAAACTGAACACCTAAAAACCAAATAATCCAGTTAAGAAATGGGCAGGAGATATGCATAGATGTTTTTCCAAAGAAGACATCCAGATGGTTAACAGACACATGAAAAGATACTCAGCATCACTCATCATCAGGGAAATATAAATAGAGAACAAACTGAAGTTTGTTGGAGGGGAGGTGGGTAAGGGGATGGGTTATATGGGTGATGGGTATTAAGGAGGGCACTTGTTTTGATGAGCACTGGGTGTTATATGTAAGTGATGAGTCACTAAATTCTACTCCTGAAACTAATATTACACTATGTGTTAACTAACTGGAATTTAAGTAAAAACTTGAAACAATAACAACAGAAAAGCAATAATAAACAAACAAAAAGGAAATAATACCATAACAATAGGATAAAATGAGTAAATATGTATCAGAAACTAAATTGCTGCATAATCAGTTATTTTTATTTATTTCACTTTAAAATTTTTCAATTATTATAGATACTATTATGCTTTTCATTCTAAACAAATCAATTAAAATTAGAATACCATTTAAGCAATAACTAGTGTCAAAAAATGTAGGCATCCCTGGTGAAAAATGGTAGAAGAACAATAACTAAAATTAATATTTTTTATTTTATTTAAAGACATGTGATAGATAGATGTTCAATAAATTACTTGTTGGATTGAACCAGATTTTGAAGCATCTTCTTCTATATTGCACTGAACTGCTGTGGTTATATCTCTCCACCCTACTTGACTAAAGGCTCTTTAAAAGAAGGTATTTAACCTGTGCTAATCAGTACAGGAGTTCTCAATTTTTTTGGTCTCAGTATCCCATTACACTCTTGGGAATTACTGAATAATCCAAAAAGCTTTTGTTATGTAGGTTATAAATATAGGTGTACCATCTCTAATATGAAATGTATTAGAAATTAAAACAAAAAAATTTAAGTACATTAATAATTTAAAATACTAATAATAGACCCATTACGTGGTACTATAAATTGCATGATATTGTGAAAATAACTACATTATCCTACTAGAAGTCCTAGCCTCAGCAATCAGACAACAAAAAGAAATAGAAGGCATTCAAATTGGCAAAGAAGTCAAACTCTCTCTCTTCGTAGATGACATGATACTTTATGTGGAAAATCCAAAAGACTCCACCCCAAAATTGCTAGAACTCACACAGCAATCCAGCAATGTGGCAGGATACAAAATCAATGCAGAGAGATCAGTTGCATTTCTATACACTAATAATGTGACTGAAGAAAGAGAAATTAAGGAATCAATCCCATTCACAATTGCACCAAAAACCATTTGATACCTAGGAATAAATCTAACCAAAGAGGTAAAAGATCTGTACTCTAGAAACTACCGAACACTTATGAAAGAAATTGAGGAAGACACAAAGAGATGGAAAAACATTCCATGCTCATGGATTGGAAGAATAACCATTGTTAAAATGTCTATGCTGCCCAGAGCAATCTACACATTCAGTGCAATCCCTATCAAAATACCATCGACATTTTTCACAGAGCTGGAACAAACAAACCTAAAATTTATATGGAACCAGAAAAGACCCTGAATCACCAAGGGAATGTTGAAATAGGAAACCAAAGCTGGGGGCATCACAATGCCTGACTTCAAGCTCTATTAGAAAGCTGTGATGATCAAGACAGCATGGTACTGGCACAAAAACAGACACATAGATCAATGGAACAGAATAGAAAACCCAGAAATGGACCCTGAATTCTATGGTCAACTAATCTTCAACAAAGCAGGAAGGAATATCCAGTGGAAAAAAGACGGTCTCTTCAACAAATTATCTTGGGAAAATTAGCCACATGCAGAAGAATGAAACTGGACAATTCTCTTACAGCATACACAAAGATAAACTCAAAATGGATGAAAGATCTAAATGTGAGTCAGGAATCCATCAAAATCCTAGAGAAGAACACAGGCAGCAACCTCTTCAACCTTGGACAAAGCAACTTTTTGCAAGACACATCTCTAAAGGCAAGGGAAACAAAAACAAAAATGAAATATTGGGACTTCATCAAGATAAAAGGCTTCTGCACAGCAAAGGAAACAATCATCAAAACTAAAAGGTAACCTACGGAATGGGAGAATATATTTGCAAATGACATTACAGATAAAGGGCTGGTCTCCAAGATCTATAAAGAACTTCTCAAACTCAACACCCAAAAACAAAAAATCCAGTCAAGAAATGGGCAGAAGAAATGAACAGACACTTCTCCAAAGAAGACATACAAATGGCCAACAGACACATGAAAAAATGCTCCCCATCACTTGCATTCAGGGAAATACAAATCAAAACCCCAATGAGATACCACCTTACACCAGTCACAATGGCTAAAATTAACAAGACAGGGAACAACAAATGTTGATGAGGATGTGGAGAAAGGGGAACCCTCTTACACTGTTGGTGGGAATGCAAGCTGGTACAGCCACTCTGGAAAACAGTATGGAGATTCCTCAAGACGTTAAAAATAGAGCTACCTTATGACCCAGCAATTGCACTACTGGGTATTTACCCCAAAGATACAGATGAAGTGAAAAGAAGGGACACCTGCACTCCAATGTTCATAGCAGCAATGTCCACAATAGCCAAATTGTGGAAGGAGCCGAGATGTCCTTCAACAGATGAATGGATAGAGATGTGGTTCATATATACAATGGGATATTACTCAGCCATCAGAAAGGGTGAATATTTACCATTTGCATCGACATGGATGGAACTGGAGGGTATTATGCTAAGTGAAATAAGTCTGATTGAGAAACACATTTATATCATATGGTTTCACTCATATGTGGAACATAAGGAATAACGTGGAGGACGAAGGGGAAGGGAGGGAAAACTGAATGGGAAGAAATCAGAGAGGGAGACAAGCCATATGAGACTCTTGACTCTGGGAAACAAACTGAAGGTTGTGGAAAGGGAGGTGGGTTGTAGGAAGGGCTAACTGGGTAATGGGAATTAAAGAGGGCACGTGATATGATGAGCACTGGGTGTTATAATCAACCAATGAATCACTGAACATTATATCAAAAACTAATGATGTACTATACCTTGGCTAATTGAATTTAAATAAAAAAAAGAAAATAACTACATTTTCCAAAGCAAAAAAATTTAATGAGAAAAGGGTTATTGTTTTCAGTTTTGTAAATCTCTGTAATGTATGGCTTAAGAGTTATATAATAGATATAATAGGGGCACCTGGGTGGGTCAGCTGGTTAAGAGGGACTCTTGGTTTGGCTCAGGTCATTATCTTGGGGTCATGGGATCAAGCCCTGGGTTGACCTCTACACCCATCCAACTAGCCAGGCCTATATAATCATGGTTTGTCTGTTACACATTTTTAAAATAAAAGTGGTGTTCTATGGTAAAAGCTTCTGGTTTAGCTAGGAATTCAAAAAACTACACAAATGCTTTTCATCTAGACAATCATCAGACTTCATTATACAGCAGAAGTGATTTTTTGCACACTCCCTATTTTGTCATAGAGAATATAAAAAAGATGTGCACACAAGGCAGAAATCTAGTAAAGTTATTAATTTTGTTTCATCAAGATATTCTTAAGTAAAATTCACAATTTTTTTATTGTGAGTTTTTGATGAATACAATTAACTACTAATACAATACAATACAATAACTACTAATACACTTTGGTGCCACTACCTTTATTTGAACTAAGGCAATGGTAATTTTATCCACCATTGCTTTTGTACCATCAATGCAAATGACAGTACAGTTAAAAAGGCAAATAAAGGGCACCTGGGTGGCTCAGTTGGTTAAGCGACTGCCTTGGGCTCAGGTCATGATCCTGGAGTCCCGGGATCGAGTCCCACATCGGGCTCCCTGCTCAGCGGGGGGTCTGCTTCCCCTTCTGCCCTCTTCCCTCTCGTGCTCTCCATCTCTCATTCTCTCTCTCTCTCAAATAAATAAATACAATCTTTAAAAAAAAAGGCAAATAAAATCTTAGCATTATAATGAAAATAATTTTTTCTTGTGGATTCCCCTGAAAGGATTTCAGGGACCCTCAGGGATTAATAAAATCATGAAAACAAGTTCTCTTTTATATAATTGCTAGAAGAATGCAAATCTAATTTCAATGTTTGCTACCTTATGTAGAAGTTGCTGAAAAAATTGGCTTTTCTAATTTCAGAGCTAAAATCTGTGATCATCATGGATTTTCACATAAGGCAAAGAAAAATGTTGTTAATGCCCTATTATTCCAGTTAAGTTCAAATCTTTAAGCAATCACCAGCAAGTTCTGTTTACTCCACTTCAAAAATAGATCTGGTACATCCATATACTGTCATTCAACTTCTCCTCTAGTCACTTAGACCAAGCCACAGCATTAATCTCTTGAGCTGTTAGGCTTGCTTCCTAAATATTTTCTCTGTTCGCACATTTGTTCATATAAAATATATTCTCCATAGTAGGCAGAATGATCTCTTAAATATTAATCAGATCTAAAAATCCCCCTTCTGTAAACGCTTTAGTGGCTTTCACTGTCAGTGGAATAAAATCCAAGTTGTTCACCATATCCTACATAATTTGAGCGTTGCCTCACTCTGACCCCATCATGTACCAATCTTGCCCTCATTCACTATTTGCCAGCCAACTTACTGGTCTTTCTCTTTCTCAAATTGACTCCCTATAATCTAGAAGAATGTTTAATAAATACAAGATGCCCAGTAACAACTGGTTGAAATTATAAATGTTATTGTACAGAATTTTGAAAAAACAGTCTTAATGCAGTATAACCTCACATTAGCAGTCTTGGGGTCTGGAACCGAGAACAGTGCCAAATATGCTTGATTTTTTAAAAAGTGTCCTGTGCATGCCCATGATGTCACTTATCGACAGTACCACCAGCATTAAACTACCATGTTTGGGCTATTTAGATACTTAAAATCTAAACCTGTTTACCTGTATATACCAATGAAAACCTAATGAAATTTCTAAAACTTCCCCTCTAAAATAAAGCACACATGTAAAACAATACAATTTCAGGGAATTTATAGACTTTACAGCCCAATCATGGACTATAGACAAAGTCTGTGGACTTCAGGAAGTCCTAAAGCTACACAGTAATTGGAAGCCAGATTGTATGATAGGGAAACTATTCCTGAATATCTTGAACTTAACTAGATTACAAATACCTCAATTAAAAACTACAGAGAAATTTCAGATCTGATCAGGGATTATCAAATGTTAAAGTTTAGAGATTATATTCCCATCCAGTTCTTTCATTCTCAACACAAGAAATAAGGAAAAGACTACAGTTTTTAGGTGATTTACTGCCTGGCACACAGCATGTTAGTGGCAGAGCTATGACAAGGTTCTAAATCCTTTGATGACCGACCACACCTTGTGCTTTACCACCACATGAGGCTCTGTTTGTACTGGGGAGTTTTGATGGAAAATGATGTAAAGTTGAGAACTGGAATTACTGGTACAATTTCATTATATTATCTACTGAGGACTTGGTCTCAGATGGATTCCACTTGCATAATTTCTCTACATCTTTGCCCCAAATCTATCAGGAGTCACAAAATAATTCTATGTTTATAACATTTATATATATTGTTTTGATATTATATATAAAGATATATGTACATATGATAGCACAGTGTCTAGATACTAAATACTAAAAAGGATTAGAAAAAGCGTATGTCTACATATATACTACCACAACATGTCTCAAATATACGTCCTTAAGATTCTATATGCATGTGTATGTACACACAAACACACACATCCCACATTACAAAGAAAAGTCCTAAGAGTCCAACACTTTACTTCACACCTTCACCCTTGATATTGCAAAATTATGTAACTATCTCTCATTGGAATGCATAAAAATGAGGAATAAGTAAAAGAAAGATATTTCTATCAACTAAATATTATGTGGGGAAGAATTTCAAGCATCCTGACACCAATTGTAGATACCTAGCAGCCAAGGACACTTACGATGGAGAAAGTATTTCTTACATGTCTATATTGTCAGAGGTACTTTGCTTTAGAACGTAGTGACCAAAGTACATTTTTCTTTTGCTTTTCAGATGATCACATTTTAAGGAACAATTCAACTGGACTTTTTGGGGAAATAATCAAAATAAGTGAAATAATCCAAATTAGTAAAATAATCATTAGATAAGCAATGTTTATATTGGTTGCTTGATTATTATTCCAAAGCACCTTTGAAAAATCAATATGTGATAATGACATAGAGTAATAGTATTTTCCTAAGTCTGTAGTTTACAAAATGCCTTTATCATCGGCATCTTTTCATTTGACCCTCACGACCAATCCATGATAGGTGGTAGTTATTCGTTCCTATTTTAAAGATGTATAAAAGTTGTTATCATTGAGTGATTGCTTATCAGGAGAATGTTACAAAAAGGTACAATGACTATTGCTAAAACAGTGAGGCTAATAAAATGTCAGGAGAAGAGAAATGTATAAACTCTAAGTGTACAGCATAAGTATAGATCTTTTTTACACATAAGAGGCAGTAACTGGAAAGTATTAAATGCCTAGGACTCTTCAGAACCTGTTTTTTTCCTCTTTTTAACATGTACTTAGCCATGGCTGTTTGTTTCTTTGGATTTGGGTAGGTACATGAAAGAGGCAGATTGATAGCAGGGAGGCTATCATGAGGCTGTAATTATATTTCTCCCATCCCTTCCTCCATATGATTACCTTCCATCTTTGAAGAAAAAAATTTTCCCTTTTACTAGTGCTCTTGCTTTAACAAGGAAATAGAGAAAAGTAAGATATCACCACCTTCTCAGCTTCTGACCTTAAAAGTCAGACTAGACAATTTCTAAGGAACTATTCTGGGAAATATCAATTCAATTTATTGCCCTTAGTAGAAGTTACGTGGTTTAAATTTCAGCCAATACTTGATACATCATGCTGTAATTTGAGACTATTTTAAAAACAACAATAACAACAAATTATGGATTATAATTTACTTCTGTGATTTAGATAATTTCTATTTCAAAAGTTTATTATCTCCCATATGAAGACCTCCTTTTTATTAAAAATAAATATCTTCTTAGATAACTTTAGAAATTTTTCCAATGACCCTAATGATATTCTAGATTTTATAATGTAAAATAAAATAATTCTCTTTTACAGTACCAATTAAAGCAGATTACTAAATTTGTTTAAAATATACCCAACAAAAAGTAACATTATATAGCCATTATACAAAATCCTCTATTTTTTTTATATTAGAAGTAAGTTACATGACTATTCTTGGTTAGGTTCACAAAGTACCATTTACTAAAAATGAATACTATATTTACACGAATTATATTTATTGACAGAATATTCCTGGCTCTAAAGTTAGTTTGGATTTTATTCTAAGTACCATGTGACGTCACTTGGGATATTTAAAAGGAGGAGAGATATAATCTGATTTCCACTTTGAAAGATCATTCAAATTGATGCTGATGTGTGGAGGATGGATTATGGGAGAAGAGTGGCAGCCAAGGGTGGGGGGGAAACAGATCAGTGGATCAGCCTCAATTTAAATAACTTAAAATTGACACTTGGGAGACAACAGTGAGTGTCTGGGAATGTGGCAAACTGCTAAATTTAAAGACATGGCATTTAATCAGCCCCAGCCAGCTGTCTTACAGGAATATAGATCTTATCTCTAGTGTTGTCAGATTTTTTTTTTAAGATTTTATTTATTTATTTGACAGAGAGAGACACAGCAAGAGAGGGAACACAAGCAGGGGGAGTGGGAGAGGGAGAAGCAGGCTTCCCGCTGAGCAGGGAGCCCAATGCGGGGCTCGATCCCAGGACCCTGGGATCATGACCTGAGCCGAAGGCAGATGCTTAAGGACTGAGCCACCCAGGCACCCCAGATTTTTTGAATTTAAAGAGAAAGATATAAAATCTTGTTATTGTTAAATGTTGATAATCAATTAAAAATATTTTTTTAAAACAATCACCTAGAGCTAAATAGAACATGCCTCTAGGTTGGATTTAACCAAAAGACTCACTAGTTTGCAACCTTAAGTTTGGATTTTTTTTAGTGACATAGTTTTGTTCTAATACTGGAGTGTACATTGTTTCAGGTTACCATTGTTCTTTGTGCTCTGTATTATCTGCTTCTCCATACTGTATAGAGTATTATGTACAGGATCATCCTCCCACCCAATGCTGAATGGACAACAGTCATAGAGAGAGATGGAACAGAATATAGAGAACTCTCTATTTTCATTATTTTCCATTCCTTCCCACCAGGTGGGGTGTTAGACACTAGAGTTTACAAACCAATAATTTGTATATATAAGTAAACTATAAAGAGTTCATAAATATGCTTATATTGGATTTCTATTCAAAGCTAATCAACTCTTTGTGTCTTTGTTATTGGAAGAGAAGTCCAGAAACTAAGTGACCAGCTAAGACTTAGGAAAGTTATGTTAGAAGACTGAAGCAACATTGATTTTATTTCTATCTTTTATGTAAACCAGAGCCAAAGATCTCAATCTTCTAAAAAGTATGACAGTCTAGGACTAATTTATGAATTATGTACGAAATGAGGTAAGCTATGCCTCATATATCTCTGTGTGTGAGTGCCGTTAACATAGTGCTTGAGTACTTTAAGTACTCAAAAATATGTATTGACTAAATTCAACTACTAGCCAATGTTAACCAAATTTCTTTCAATGATAAATTTCTACTTTTGAGATAAATATTTCCTTATTTTTTATCACAATCTTATTTACATCTATTTTATCAGGCTAAACACCAGAAGTCACACTTGGTCCTCCCATTCTATTACATATCCCATTTCTAGGAAATAAGAAAACTCTATCAGCATTAATTTCTACATATTTACATTGAATCTGCTTCTCTTCATCCTCTGCCCCATTTATCAGGCTAATCTTAGCCATCTGATCTTGCCTGGGATACCACATTAGATTACCATTTTGTCTCCCTGATTCCACTTTTCCTACAATCTGTTTTCCACACAGAACTTAGAATGATCTATTTAAAATAGAAACCAGATCATGCCATTCCCTTGTTTAAAACACAAGCAATGGTTTCACATCAAAAACTGAATAAACTTCAAATTCATTAATATTGTCCCCAAGGCTTTATGTGAATAAGTCCTTACCTAATTCTCTGACCTCATTTTCTACTGTTACATTTCTTGATCAAAAACAGTCAGGCAATTAGCCACCTTGTTGCTTCTGAAATATGCCAAGTGCATTCCTGGCTCTGAACTCAGTATTTGCTATTCTCTTGCCCAGACCACTCTTCCTCAAGACATTTTTATGTCTCATTCCACTTCATTCAAATGGCTGCTCAAATAGTACTTCTTCCAAGGAGCCTTTCTTGACTCTCCATCTGGTCATCTACACCAATTGCTCCCATCACTTTGTTTCTTTCTTGATACACATCATAATCAGAAATGATATTTTTTGTTTATGTATTGGTTATCATTCTCCCAACTAGAATGCAAGCAAATTGTATATAACAGGATTTCATGTATCTTGATCCCTGATGTCCTCGTATGGAGGAGATTCTGATCAATGTATATTGAACTTAATTGATTTAATTGCAATGGTCTTGGGTAAGATTCATAACTAAACTCAAAATGTTTTAATAGTCAACAGTATTTATTAAGCATCTACCTCCTGGAAATTTAGAATGACAATTTTGAAAAGAAAAAAGAGAAATATAAAACCCAGTACAATCCTCATGTCTTTATAATTCTATCACAATTTCCACATATCATAAGACACTCAGTCTTATAAAGTAGGCAAAAATAGAATAGGCAAGGGCAAACAGGTATAATTATTCATAAGACCAAAAAAAAGGGATAAAAATAGTTTTATTTAAGCTTCTTTGGCATTAGAAGCAGAATATTTCTTTATGCCATAAAGGAGGATAATTTCTGTTCAACAATTTGGAAATCTTTTTAAAACAGTGTGGAGGTGCCTCAAAAAATTAAATATAGAGCTACCCTATTACCCAGCAATTGCACTCCTGGGTATTTACCCCAAAGACACAGATGTAGTGAAAAGAAGGGCCACATGCACCCAATGTTCATAGCAGCAATGTCCACAATAGACAAACTGTGGAAAGAGCCGAGATGCCCTTCAACAGATCAATGGATAAGAAAGATGTGGTCCATATATACAATGGAATATTACTCAGCCATCAGAAAGGATGAATACCCAACTTTTACATTAACAAGGATGGGACTGGAGGAGATTATGCTAAATGAAATAAGTCAAGCAGAGAAAAGTCAATTATCATATGGTTTCACTTATTTGTGGAACATAAGGAATAGCATGGAGGACGTTAGGAGAAGGAAGGGAAAAATGAAGGGGTGGAAATCGGAGGGAGAGATGAACCATGAGAGACTATGGACTCTGAGAAACAAACTGAAGGTTTTAGAGGGGAGAGGGGTGGGGGGATGGGTTAGTCTGGTGATGTGTATTAAGGAGGGCACGTACTGCATGGAGCACTGGGTGTTATACGAAAACAATGAATCGTGGATCACCACATCAAAAACTAATGATGGGGGCGCCTGGGTGGCTCAGTCGTTAAGCGTCTGCCTTCGGCTCAGGTCATGATCCCAGGGTCCTGGGATCAAGCCCCGCATCGGGCTCCCTGCTCCGCGGGAGGCCTGCTTCTCCCTCTTCCACTCCCCCTGCTTGTGTTCCCTCTCTCCCTATCTCTCTGTCAAATAAATAAATAAAATCTTTAAAAAAAAACCAAACTAATGATGTATTGTATGGTGACTAACATAACATAATAAAAGAAAATAAAAAAATACTTTTAATTAAGATCAATTCCTTTCATTTGTCTTTCAGATGAGTAATATAATAAAATTTTCTTGTTTTCCTTCCACAAAAATCAATCCTGGTATTTTTTTCTATTGTAAGTAACTGTGCTGTCAATATTTAGCTGCCAGCCCATGAGGCAGCTGTGACTAGGATCAAATAACTGAATGTGGGTAATGACTTCCTACTAGTTCTCTAACTGCCTATCAGAAATACTTACTTTGGTTCAAAGCTACATTTTCATTATAAATCTTTTCTTTTCTGTCCCTGATGCTAGATAGTTTAAGTTATTAGTCTAAAGAGATCACTTACATTGTATTTAACTCAAACAAAATTTTTTAACTCCCACTCTTGTTCTCCACATACTGTCCACATCTCTTCAAGTCAAGTTGGTTAGAAATAGCCATAAGCCCAAACCAAGAAACAGACTCTTTTTTTTTAACACCCACAAAGATTTTATTATAATTAAATTTTAGAAAACAAGATCTAAAATATCACAATGCAATTGTTTATGTTATTCTTTTTTTTTTTTTTAACATATAATGTATTATTTGTTTCAGGGGTACAGGTCTGTGATTCATCGGTCTTACACAATTCACAGAACTCACCATAGTACATACCCTCCCCAATGTCCATCACCCAGCCACCCCATCCCTCCCACCCCCCTCCACTCCAGCAACCCTGTTTGTTTCCTGAGATTAAGAGTCTCTTATGGTTTGTCTCCCTCTCTGGAAGAAACAGACTCTTAACTACAGAGAACAAACTGATGGTTACCAGAGGGGAGGAGTGTGGGGCGATGGGTAAAACAGGTGATGGTGATTATGGACTGCAGTTGTGATGAGCACTGGGTGTTGTATGGAAGTGTTGAATGACTATATTGTTCACCTGAAACTAATATAACACTGTATGTTAACTGGACTTTAAATAAAAACTCAAAAAAATTTTAAAAAGAAATAGCCATAGCCATCAAAAAGCACTAAAACAAATCTTTCCAGAATATATTTTCTATCAAACTGCTATTTATCAGTAATTTAAAATCTTAGTAAAACAGCTTTAATACTTCTATGTAATATTTTTCTCTGGCTTAGAAATATGATTTTTGTAGATGTGCCAAAGAAATAGTATCAGAGATTATTTTAAATAAAAATCTGGATTTTTCCTTAGAAAACTGCTTAGAAATTATTAGGCTAACTGACAGAAGAAAAGGCAGAGATAGAAGAGGAAGAGAAGGAGGAGGAGAAGGAGCGAACACTAATGTTTTGAATTATGTTTTATTTTGATGCTACTCTCTGAATATACCACCTAATATATTTCCACCTAATTTTTGCAAATACTTCCATGTGAAAAATTCTTTTTTTTTTCTCATCGAGATGTCGACTCTGTAACTCTTTCACTATAATGCATCTCATGTATTCTTTTCCCTACTTACCTGCCATGGTCCAAAATATCGTATGTTTACTTGCTTTTTGCGTCCTCCATTGTGAAAGCATGTAAGAAAAGACCCAAACTAAGTTTAAACCCAATTATTTACTTACTACTTACCTACACTATAACACATTAAACATTATTGAAAAAATTTTCACATCTTGTGCAGACAATTGCAGTTTAAATTACTGATCCCAAAATTCAATGAAAGACACCATATTTATTTAATTTTCTCATTCTCCCCAAGAAATACTTACACTTCCTTAAGCTGAAACCCTTTCCCTCCTCCATCCTTTCAGTTCATCCCCTAGCCTAATATTTAATTATATTAGAAATAGTATAGTTAAATATTATTAGATAGTATCAGTCAGAAAATTTCTCACCTTCCTATCGGCAAATCTATCAGCCAATCTGCGTCTGAATCCGTATTTTTGTCTTTCCCTCCTATTAAAGTGGAACAAGTGTTTGCTTCTTCTCTTAACGGCCAACCCCTCCCTTTTTCAGTGCATTCAATATTCATTGCCATTTTAGCCACTCTGGTATCCCTGCAATTACTACTCGCTCCTTAATTCTCAACTTTTTTTTCCTCTACTGACTTACGCATATGTGCATAAAAACATGATTAAATATCTCACATCTTAAAAAAAATAACTACACTCTCACTTCCTGCTATAACTTGATTTGTCTGAACCTTGTCATATTAAAATGCTCTAAAGTGTAGCCTAGGGTCACTGTTTCCACTTACTCAACATTTTACTTCAATCTAAGTAGGCTCTCATACTCAACTACTTTGTCAAAATCATGACTGAACTTCTTGCTGAAAACAATGGCCAATTTATCATCTCAGTAATATTCAGCACAGTTGAACACTCTGCCATCATGAAACACTGTTTTTTTTTTCCTTTTTTACATATTCAATTTATTAAGATATAATCCATATACCATCTAATTCACACTTTTAAAGTATATAGTTCAATAGTTTTTAGTATTTCCCCAGAGTTGTGCAAATATCACCACAGTTAATTTTAGAACAGTTTCATAACCCCCAAAAGAAATCCCATACTCAATCACTCTTCACTCTCCACCTCCCTCTCCTTTCCCTTCCCCAATGCACCCCCCCCCCCACCAGTTAGGCAACCATACACTAATCTACTTTCTATCTCCATCAATCTGACTTGTGACTTGTGACTGGCTTCTTAGCATGGTGTTTTCAAGGTTCATCTATGTTATAGGATGTACCAGTATTTCATTCCTTTTTATTGATAAATATATTCCATTGTATACATATAACACATTTATTAATCCATTTATCAGTTGGTAGACATTTGGGTTGTTTCCAGTTTGGGGCTATTATGAGTAAATACTACTTCACAAGGCACTAAGTATGGCTCTTGCCGTACTTACAATTTATCCTCTACACAGAAGCAACTAAAAGGTTTTTAAAACTTAGATTCTATCACATTCAAACAGGAAGTGATCTTGTATTGTACTTAGTGCTTATTAGATTCTTAAACAAGGAAATGGAGAATGTGTAATATATGTGGGAACTGAGTTTGATTTATTCAGAAGCACGAAGATACTAAAATCCTGAACCTATTTTGGTACATTATTAGAGAAAAAGGAAATGTTAATTTGTTTATAGTATTGGATTGTGTATATTTGGGGGACAGATTGGAGACAATGTGATTATTTTTCAGTCTGTGTCATCACATACCTCTCTTTTCCCTAGGGTGGTCAAAGTACCAATATCACATCTTGAAATAAGTTATTCATCATGCTTCTCTGTAGTATGAATTTGATAAATTATTAGATCATGTACTACACTAAGAAGTTACAAAATTGCATAAAGAATAAAATAAATGACTCAGTTTGTCAATATGAATAAGTCACTAGCCACATGGGCTGCAGTTGACTTACCTGGGAAACAAGGCAGCTGGATCAGGTAATCTCTGGAGCCAATTTTTAGCTCTAAATTTATGAGCTGTCTTTAGTGATGTGTAATTACCCTAAAAACCAAGTTATATAAGACCTTTACTGGAAGTATTTGACTTCTACTGCCAGGAAATCTTTGGCACTTTGAATGCAACTGTTTTTTGGTACTTAGGAAAGCTGCCAAAGAGTGAATAAATGTTAAGTACAGAAACTTTGTTTATTACCAGAGTAAATACAATAAAAGCAGAAGTGACTTTTATCCTTCATACCAAGTAATTAACAAATTAATTAACTTTTTCTCATAGTAATTAACTAATTGACTAACTTTGTCTCATATAAAGTGATAATCCTATAGACGAATGATCTATTCAACTTCTGTACAGTTTTGATAGCGTTTCAAGATAAATGTTCCCACCACAGCAAATCTGTGCTAATTAAGTGAAGATCAAAAACAGAGGAGCTGAGTTGACACCAGATACTCAGTTCACATAATAATCACTGGCTTTCAGCACCAAGTTTTCAAGGTTAATCTAACTTTAGTGGAGGGAGAAAAAAAGAAGGAACGTTATGCTAAAAGACCTATAGAAAAGTGGGAAAAGCAAATTGAAGAAAATCTGTTGACACAGGGACAATAGTCCTGAATCACTTACCTATGAAATAAAATAGCTACGTATCAGTGATTTTGAGTAGAGCATGTGAAAAAAATTATTTTTAAAGCACAAATCCAAATAATTTTTTTGCAGTTATTTCCATGTGTTAGTCACTTTCATTCTTAAAGGCCAGTGTGTTTGCAGGTCTTAGCATGTTCATGTCTGTAAACATCAAATAAGAGAATAATGGATCTCTGGGTGTAGAATTTTATGGAGTGCTGATAGGCAAAGTGAGGTATAGAAGTGTTTTAATAACCTTTTGACTACCACTGCTTATGAGAAAGCTGCAATTTTTCAGAGCTGCAAATTGTTATGCCACACTGAATTTTGCAGACTTCTGGAAGGCAATGGAATAAATATTTTTGCGTGACAATTTCATGCTGAAAGGAATAATTTTCCTTTCTCCCTTTATTTGCTTTTTATAACTTTACTGAGATATAAAGTATTATATACTACCAATATTTAAAGTGCACAATTTGATGTTTTGATATATGTATAAGCTATCATCATAATCGAGATAATGAAACTATCACCTTCAAAAGTTTCCGAGCCTACCTCTGTAATCCATTCTTTCTTTCCATCTCCAACCTTAGGCAACCACTAATTAATTGGGGATGAATAATTTTTCTATTAGAAAATAAAAAAATACTTTCTGTCACTATGGATTACTTTTATTTTCTAGAATTTTACATAAATGGCATCATACATTTTGTATTCTTTTTGCCTGGCTTCTTTCACTTATTAAAATGATTTCGAGGGTGCCTGGGTGGCTCAGTTGGTTAAGCGACTGCCTTCGGCTCAGGTCATGATCCTGGAGTCCCGGGACTGAGTCCCGCTTCGGGCTCTGCTTCTCCCTCTGACTCTCCTCCCTCTCATGCTCTCTATCATTCTCTCTCTCTCTCAATAAATAAATAAAAATCTTTAAAAATAAATAAATAAAATAAAATGATTTTGAGATTTATCCACACTGTTGTGTGCATTGAATAGTCCCTTGCTTCTTTTTTATTGCTGAATAGTGTTCTGTGTCATAAAATACACCACAATTTGTTTCTCCTGTTAATGGATATTTGGTTTGTCTCTAGTTTTTTGGCTTTTATAAATAAAGCTGCTGTGAACATTTACATATAAGTCTTTGTTGATGCACATCCTTTCATTTCTCATAGGTAAACACCCAGGAGTGGAATAACAGAGTCATACGGTAAATGTATGTTTAACTTTATAGGAAACTGTTAAACTGTTATCCAGAGTGGCTCTCTCCCATTTTGCATTCCATCTGTGAGAGTGACAGTTGTCCTGCATCCTTACTAAACTCAGTACTGATAGTTATGTAGTCATATTTCATTGTAGTTTTAGTTCATATATCCTTAAGATTCATTTTGATGAGCATCTTTTCATATGTTTAGCAATCATTCACATATATTCTTTTGTAAAATGTCTATTCAAATCTTCTCTCCATTTTTTTATTGGGTTGCCTTCTTATTTGAGTTGTAAGAGTTCTTTATATTTCTGGATAAATTATTTTGTCTGATATATGCTTTACAGATACTTCCTCTAGTTTGTGGTGTTTATCCTAGAGCAAAAAGTATTTTAATTTGTTGCAAACCAATTCTTCAGTTTCTTTTCTTTCATGCTGTGTATTTTTTTTTATTTTCTAAATAGAAAAAATATCCATCCCCAAATTGCAAATATCTATTTCTGTTTTCCTTTAGCTTTACAGTTCTATATTTTACTTTCAGATATATGATTCATTTTGACTTAATATTTGTATGTGATGTAAGGTAAGGACTTTAGTTCATTTTTTTCTTATAGAGATGCAATTGATATAGCACCATATATTGAAAAGATTTTCCTTTTTCCATTGAATTATCTTAGCACCTTTGTTGAATATCAATTAAACATAAATGTGTGACTCTACTTCTAGAGTATCCTGTTACGTTGATTTATATATCTATCTTTTCACTAGTAACTCCCTTGATCACTATAGCTTTTATTGTAAATCCAATGTTGTTCTTATCTTTTTAATTGCTTTGGTTGTTCTAGTTTGTTTGCATTTCCATATGCATTTTAAAATGAGCCTGTACAAAAATGAAATTGCATTTAATCTGTAAATCAATTTAGAGAGAATTATAATCTTAACATCATTGAGTTTTCTAGTCCATTAATGTGGTATCTCTGTTCATTTATTTGAGTTTCTGTAGCCTCAATCACCAATGTTTATAGTTTCAGAGTAGAAGTCTTGGATGTTTTTGTTACATTTATTCATAGTTATTTTAAAATTTTGATGCTATGATAAATAGATATTTTGAAATTTCATTTTTCAATTTTTGCTACCATTCTTTAAGGATCCAATTGACTTTTCATATTAGCATTATATCCTATAAACTTACTAAACTAATTGATTAGTTTTCTAGATTCCATGAGTATTCTAACTAAACAATTATATCATTGGTAAATAAGACAGTTTACTTTTATCTGATATTTCTTTTTATTTTTCTTTCTGGCATGATTGCAATGGCTTATACCTCCCCTACTACAATATTGAATAGAAGCAGTGAAATTGGACATGTTTGACTTATTCATGATTTCAGGAAGAAAAAATGCAGTATTTCAATATTATATATGATATTAGAAGCTTTGAGATAACAGATTTAAGTTTTTAATAGACATAGTGGTATTCAGATTTTCTATTTCTTCTTGCATGACACTTCAAGATATCTGTCCAATTCATGTAAATTGCTGATTTTTTTGTTATAAAATTGTTCACAATATTCTTTTATCTTTTTGATGTTTTTAAGATCTTTGATGATAAGCCCATTCTCACTCCTGGTATTGGTGATTTTTGTTTGTTCTTTCTCTCCTTTTCTTATGTTTTCTCTCTTTTTCCATTTATCGATTCAAAAACTAGCTTTTGGCTTTGTTAATTTTATCTATTATTTATCTATATTTTATTACTATTATCTATTATTTGTCTATATTTATGATGTTCTTATCTTTATTATTTTTCACTCTTCTACTTTATTTATATTGATCTTTTTCTAGCATCTTAAGAGTGAACATTAGATAGTTGATTTTCGGTCTTTCTTTTCTTTTTAGCATGTAAGCTTTTTCTTTTTTTAAATTTTATTATGTTATGTTAGTCACCATACAGTACATCATTAGTTTTTGATGTAGTGTTCCATGTTTCATTGTTTGCATATAACACCCAGTGCTCCATGCAATACGTGCCCTCCTTAATACCCATCACCGGGCTAACCCATCCCCCCACTCTCCTCCCCTCTAGAACCCTCAGTTTGTTTCTCGGAGGTCTCTCTTTTCTAATATAAACATTTAGAAAAGCATGTTTCCAGGGGTGCCTGGGTGGTGCAGTCAGTTAAGTGTCCAACTCGGTTTTTGGCTCAGGTCACTATCTCATGGATTATGGGATCGAGCCCTGTGTCAGGCTCCCTTCTTAGTGTGGAGTCTGCTTGAGATTCTCTCTCTTCCTCCCGCTCTGCCCCTCCCACTCTTGCTCTCTTTATCTCTCTCTCTCTGTAAAATAAATCTTAAAAAAAAAAAGAAGTCTATGTTTCCTTGTTAGCCCTGATTTAACTTATCAACAGATTTTTGATATGTATTATTTTTAACATCCTTAGCTCAAAATATTTTCAAATTTCCTCTGTGATGTGATCTTTGATTCATTAATTATTTAGAAGTGTGTTTTAAAATTTCCAGATAATTTAGATTTTCCCAAATAATTTTATTGTTATGGATTTCTATGTAATTCCACTGTAGTCAAATTATATGCTTTGAATTTAATAAGTACTTGTTTATTGGCTTAACATATAGTCTGTCTTGGTGAATCTTCCCTTGCACTTGAAAAGGATATGCATTCCACAATTGTTGGATTTATTGAAAGCTTATTATGTGCCAGTTGTTTTCCTGATTTATTGCCTCCATTATCTTATTTAAGACATACCCCACACAATTTGATATTTAAAGAGGTCTGATATGTAAATCATCTTGCACAATGTCCGACATATCATTATGCACTAAATACATTTTAATTTTCTGCTTCTTTTCCCTATTACCCATCACATACTTGGACACTTTGTGCCACTGACCGATTAATCCACACATTTAATTAATTCATACACAATGAAAAGGACTTAACTCTGCTTTGGTATTAACTTCTGAATTTCTGTTTTCTCGCTTGCAAACAGGGATTAATTACGTTTACATTGATGAGACATTAAATGCTGAGTGCCTGCCACCATACCTGCCACTTAACAAGCATTCAATCACTGATTCTTTTCTCCTTAAAAACTTGCTCACCAACTCAACATTAGGAAAGACCTTATATGTTAACTGTATTGTATAGTAAGGGGCCATGTTATACAGAGACATTTATGAATAGTGATCAGTTACAGCAGGCCTCAGGAAGACATAGTGCAGAGCCTGCTATCTACTATTCTGTCGTAGCAAGATTTTTCAAAGAGCATATGTAAACTTTGATTCTATTCAGATGATCCTCTACGGAACTTTTCAAAAAAATAATCACCAAACAACTGCTTGTTAATCAGAGTCTTGAATTTTAATGTTTTGGGTTACTTTGTCTAACAATCCTTCCTAGTTAGAAGATAAAAACATATCACATTTAATTTCCTTTCCCAGTTTAGATTATAAAAGTACTAAGTAAGCAATATATTTTTTATGTGCAGACTATCTGGAGGGACAGGAAACTGTGTTTCTCTTTTAGCCTTAGGCAAAACCTTCCTTTATTCTAATCAGAAAGTATAATTTTATCAAAAATGTAAAATATTTCTGATGGCCAATTATGACTCTTGGCTATACATTTGTGTGAAAAATAGGTGCTTTTTTCTTTCAGTTATTCCTAATATAAATGGGAAATATTAGCACGTGTATTAGCCTTTTCATGACCTAGATATGCATAAAGTACTTCCTTTTTTTCTTCTAAGTTTTTATTTAAATTCCAGTTAGTTAACATACAGTGCAATATTAGTTTCACATGTAGGATTTAGAGATTCATCACTTACATACAACACCCAATGTCATCACAACAAAACTCCTTAATACCCAGCACCATTTAACCCATCTTCCACCCATCTCCTTTCTAGCAACCCTCAGTCTGTTCTCTGTAGTTAAGAGTTGGTTTTATGGTTCACTTCTTTTTTCCCCCTATGTTCATCTGTTTTGTTTCTTAATTTATAAGATATTTTCTTTAGAAGAACATGTGGAACAGAATTGTGATTTCATTTAGTTATTCATTTAATCAATTATTATATATTGAGGATCTTCTAACTATAAGACAATGACTGAGATGAAGAAAAAGAGAGGCCAGCATGTCTTCAAGTACCGTGGTAGTCCTGGCACATCTGTTTTATTTCTTCATATGTGATGAAGGAAATGAGAACTGGCAAGCTTTTACTAAGAGAATGAAATTGTAGCAGACCTTTGTTATGTTTGTTTTTTGGCATTTGTGCATACAATCTCAGGATTTGATTTTGGTTTCAGGTAGGGACTCCTCCCCCATTATCAACTTAAATGTTTCAGATGAACTTGACTCTTTGCCTCAGAGACTGGCATAGGCTATGATTGTCTTGTAAAGAAGAGGGACAAAAGTCCTGGTTACATAATTTGGTTCAAGAATGAACACGTGGCCCAATTAGATCCAAAGAAATAAAATGAGACTTTGCTGAAATTTTTCATAAATAGAATCTCATTCTTGTCCACTGGATGTAAAATCTAAGCAAATGTAAGTACTACAGCCTCCATTGACATTTGCTACCACACTAAGCCCAATATTGATGATGGGCTAAAATATAGACAGGAACATTGTCTGAATTCTGAATTCAGCTTTTCACAGCCCATTTCTTGACTTTTCTGATGTATGAGCTAATCTACATAAAACCTTGTTACGTAAGCCCACTTGGATTGGGATCTCTGTTATTTGTAACAGCATGGAAACTAATTTATTCTATCCTGGGATCTACTTTTGCTCACAACAAGACAATTCTTGGGCAAAATGGTTAATACAAGAGTTATGGAGGCTCATTTCCATAGTCAGTACAGGATTAAAGGAATTGAGTTAGAGGTTCAACAGAATTTCTCTAGTGGGTCTTGGCATTTCAAGTCCAGTAAGCTTTAGGACCCATTAATGGAAGAAAAATAAGAGTTTCCTCATTCTTCCTCTAGTCCTCTTATTCCTTTCCTCCTGAGTAAGTAATTTTACATACACACAGACTTCCAAGAGCAAATAACAATTTTCTCAGATAGCATAATCTTTGTTCACAATAAGGAAAAATGTATTTTCTAAAAGCATCATCATGCAGAAAGATTTCTTTTGCTTAAATGGAGGGCCTTTTCTATTAGCAGGCAAAGCAATTTAGCTTTTCTTTGTCTGTCTATTCTAGACTGGTCACGTACTCATTAAATAAGCCCAAAGGGCCCATTAAAATATTTTCCCAAACAAAATTTTCTTGAAAAATGAATACTTCTGTCCCACAAGAATGAGAAAACAGTTGCAACTTGTTTGTTTTTAATTAGCAACTCTTTTTTTGTTTGGAATATAAACTTGCACAGTCATTTTGGAAGGAAATTGGCCAGTGTTTTGTGAAATAATTGTGTGCATGACCTGGGACATAGCAGTCACACTCCTGGGTTAACATGCCAGAGAAACTCTGGCTCAGGACTCTCAAGGAACATGCACAAAGCTGTTCATCCAGGTGTTTTCTAGGAGAGGAACGAGAGGAAGGCAATCTAGGTGTCCATCAATAATGGAATGAAGAAGTAAAATGTGGTGGAATTAGGTATTATGGGATATGATGCAGTAATTGTAGAATATGGATATGTCTCAGAAATATGGTGCTCACTAAAAAAAGAGTAAGAAACAGAACAAGATCTCCAGTGTACCATTTCTATAAATTAAAAACACAATCACACAAAATACACCACATATTTTAAAAAGGTAAACACATATTTGGGGATATGGATGTAACATTCAAAGTGGTGATTAATAGAAGAGGAGAGAAACAGTAGTTGGATTTGGGAAAAAATTAAAAACAGATAGATGATGATTCACTATCAGGTGAGAAATATGACTAAATCAACTCGCTGCTACAGAAATAATAGCAACAACATAAAAAATGACCTTCATTGACTTTGGACTATTCATTTCAAATGTAGTTTGTCTTAGAGAGCGTTACAAAAGCTTACTGTACCACAGGGAAAATACTCATGTAATAAGAATATGAGCCACCTATGTTTAAGAACTCCCTCAGTTATGGCTAAGTGAGGAGACATGAACAAAATGCAGAGCAGGAAGTACTAAAAGGCTTTCTGACTTTAGATACTTTTGGAAATTTACTGTGATAGATTACTGTGGGGACATAAAAACTAGCTTATACCATTGCAATTTAATACTTCATTAGGAACTGCATATGTATATTTAGATCTATAGATGTAGATACATATAAATTGTTCTTTTTACTTTTAATTCCTGTTTTTCTTATTTCAAAGATTATATGCATTATTAAAAATTTAAGAAATATTGAATGTTTCTTTTTTTTTTTTTTAGATTTTATTTATTTATTTGACAGAGAGAGACACAGCGAGAGAAGAAACACAAGCAGGGGGAGTGGGAGAGGGAGAAGCAGGCTTCCCGCCGAGCAGGGAGCCTGATGCGGGGCTCGATCCCAGGACCCTGGGACCATGACCTGAGCCAAAGGCAGACGTTTAATGACTGAGGCACCCAGGCACCCCCTGAATGTTTTTGAGAAGAAAATTTAAATGACCCATATGTGTCCATCAAAAGATAAATAATGTAAAACATTTTAGTGTACATACATTTAAGGATTTTCTGTGTGTATTGTGCATGTACACACATAAATACAGTTTCATACCCAACAAAAGAAGGAAATACTATAATGCTATTTTGTAATTTTTTCACTTTGCACTATATTATATAAAATTTCATATTTCGTTAAGTATGCTTTAGAAGATACTTATAATGGCTGCCTAGTATTCTATGACATGACTATAACTGAAATTATTAGCCTATTTCTTATCGTTCTATGTAATTATAGATTTTTATAATTATTTGCTATTATAACAATGCTTTGAATAGCATCACAGAAAGATATGAAGTATTTTTCTGAGGATGTATTTGTAGAAATAGGTTTGCTGGGTCAAAGGGCAGAAGGAGTGGGTCTTGACTTCACAACAGAAATTGAAGCTGCCATATGAAAGGCTCAAATCTTTTCAAGATTTCGAGATTAAATTATATTTAATGCCAAATGTAATGGCACTTCTGTCTTGAAAATATTCCCTGAAGCATGTTTCTAAGGATAAAGGAAAAATTATTATAGAGCAATTTTAAACTAAAGATGAATAGGGAAGACACTACAGCCAGAGTAACTGATGTGAATCCCGGCTCTGACGAGCTGTGTAAACTTGGGCAAGTCTCTTAACTCATTTGTGTCTTAGTAACCTCATCTGTTAAAGACAGAGAAAACAATGGTACCTGCTTCATGTATTTGTTTGGAGGTTTCCATGAGTGTGCGTGTGTATGTATATGTGCATGTATGCATGTGTATGTGCACACGTGCTCAGGTTAATGCTTAGAATATTGTTTGGCTCTAAAAATGGTAGCGATTATTGTTGCATTGGTAGTTATTATTAAGTTAATTACTAGACTGAATCCTAAAAATAAAATCACCCTGTTCTAACTTTGACCCTTTCTATTTCTCTGCTGCATTGTGTGGTATCTACACAGTCACACTGGAGGAGGAATAACTGAGAGAATGTCATTTCATCTTTAGCATACAAACAGAAAACATATGCTCACACACACGCACATCGTGTTAAGACGTATTTACTTTGATCCATCCTATACATTTGGACTCTGTTCTAATAGCATGCAGTGTATTTCTCAAAACTTCCTTTTCCAAAAACAGCTAATGCCAAAGAGCAATTACATGACCACAGGTTGTCAGCTCTGTTGCTTTTCCATACCCTCTAAATCTGGACCCTCCTCTATCATCTGATGAAAACTAACAGTAATTGCAAAGATAAAAATTTAGTGACTGGAACTACACTTTGAATTATAGTTATTTTAACATAGTTAAAATAGTTATAGTTAATAGTTATAGTTATTTTAATAGTTAATAGTTATAGTTATTTTAACTCTGCCTTTTAATTAAACATCACACCTCAGGGAATTTAGTTTCCAATATTTGCTTGCAATTTTCTAGTTAAAGATTCCAGCTCCAGAGATTAGTTTTTGTTTTTTTTTTTTTTTTAACAATTTAGGATGTTTATTACCCATTGTACTGACCATGCTTTTTATGTCAATTGTTTCATGTCTTCTTAAAGGGGTACCAAATATTAAAGTCATTTAATTAAAATGAATAATTTGATTTTATGGGGGATGAGAAATAGTTTGACTAAGTTTAGTAGTTATATACCTTCTATATTTAATATACTGTAATAGACATTGTGAGGAATTCATGTAAGTCTAAATTAAGGCCATTGACTTCAGATAGCTCACAATATAAAGTAGATTTTATGTGGAGTAAGAGTTGTAGGTGGTATTTAAAAGTTAAGAGCAGGGCGCCTGGGTGGCTCATTTGTTTAAGTGACTGCCTTTGGCTCAGGTCATGATCCTGGAGTCCCTGGATCGAGTCCCACATCAGGCTCCCTGCTCGGCGGGGAGTCTGCTTCTCCTTCCGACCCTCCCCCACCATGTACTCTCTCTCATTCTCTCTCTCTCAAATAAATAAATAAAATCTGTAAAAATAAATAAATAAATAAAAATAAAAATTAAGAGCAGGACGCCTGGGTGGCTCAGTCGGTTAAGCATCTGCCTTCGGCTCAGGTCATGATCCCGGGGTCCTGGGATCAGGTTCTCCATCAGGCTCCTTGCTCAGTGGGGAGCCTACTTCTCCCTCTGCTTGTGTGCTCTCGCTCACAAATAAATAAATAAAATTTTTAAAAATAAATAAGTAAATAAAAGTCAAGGGCAAGGTGGAGTTAAGATAGTGAGGAGTGGAGGACCCCAATATTGTCTGGTCCCAGGACTTCAGCTAAATAGTTATTAAATCATTCTGCATACCTGCAAAATCAACTGGAGAACTGAGAAAAGAACTGCTACAATTTTACAAATAGAAAAGTGACCACTTTTTGTAAGGTAGGAAGTGCAGAGAAGTGAATCCAAGGTGATATATCAGAAAATAAACTGAGGGGGGAGGGAGCCACTGTAAGATGGGTACTGGAAAGTGTTATAAGCAGTGAGCACAAAATCGTAACTTTTAGAAGTCTGCCTTTAAAGTGCTCAGGGGGCAAAGGGGGGCGGAATCCCTAATCCCCTGCTCCCTGGGGAGGAGAAACACAGTGCTCATCACAATAGTCTGTAAAGTTTGGAGACTTGAAAGAGAGTCACATGCCTGAGATAAAAAGGCTTAGTCACAAGGTGGGTGAACACAGAGTTCCCACAGAGTTCCCACTTGTCTCCCACAGGGAGACAAGTGATTGGCTGCTTTTCTGTGAGGGCTCACCTAAGAGTGGGGGGCACAAACTTTCAGTTGCAGGGCTAGAGATCGGAGAGCAGCCATTTTCATCCCCAAATCAGTGCTGAAAGTCTTCAGGCAGCAAAACAGCCACACAGAGCAATCTGAAGTCACTTACACTGAGCTCCGCCCCCCAAGTGAGGAGGTGGAGAACAATTTACCATGCTAATGGACATCAAAAGAAAGCTGAGGTAGCAATCCTTACATCAGACAAACTAGATGTTAAACCAAAGACAGACGAAGAAGGACACTATATCATAATAAAAAGGTCTATCCAACAAGAAGATCTAACAATTGTAAATATTTATGCCCCTAACTTGGGAGCAGCCAATTATATACATCAATTCATAACAAAACTAAAGATACACATTGATAATAATACAATAATAGTAGGGGACTTTAACACCCCACTCACAGCAATGGTCAGATCATCTAAGCAGAAGATTAGAATGACACACTGGACCAGATGGACTTCATAGGTATATTCAGAGCATTCCATCCTAAGGCAACAGGATACACGTTCTTCTTGAGTGCACATGGACCATTCTCCAGAATAGATCACACACTGGGTCACAAATAAGGTCTCAACTGGCACCAAAAGATTGGGATTATTCCCTGCATATTTTCAGACCACAATGCTTTAAAACTTGAACTCAATTATAAGAGAAAATTTGGAAGGGCCACAAATACAAGGGCCACAAATACAGAGCATCCTGCTAAAGAATGAATGAGTCAACCAAGAAATTAAAGAAGAATTTAAAAATTCCATGGAAAAAAAAGAAAGTGGAAACACAACAGTTCAAAACCTTTGGAACGCAGCAAAGGAAGTCCTAAGAGGGAAGTATTAGCAATACAGGCCTTCCCCAAGAAGCAAAAAAAGTCACAAATACACAACCTAACCTTACACCTAAAGGAGCTGGAAAAAGAACAGCAAATAAAGCCTAAATCCAGCACACAAAGAGAAATAATAAAGGTTAGAGCAGAAATCAATGATATAGAAACCAAAAGAAGAGTAGAACAGATCAATGAAACTACGAGCTGGTTCTTTGAAAGAATTAATAAAATTGACAACTCCCTAGACAGACTTTTCAAAAAGAAAAAAGAAAGGACCCAAATAAATGAAATCATAAATGAAAGAGGAGAAATCACAACCAACACCAAAGAAATACAAATGATTATAAGAACATATTATGAGCAGTTACATGTCAACAATTAAAGAAATTGAGGAAGACACAAAGAAATTAGGCAATCTGGAAGAAATGGATGCATTCCTAGAGACGTATAAACTACCAAAACTGAACCAGGAAGAAATAGAAAACCTGAACAGACCCATAACCAGTAAGAAAATTGAATCAGTAATCAAAAATCTCCCAAAAACAAGAGTTCAGGAACAGATGGCTTCCCAGGGGAATTCTACAAAACATTTAAAGAAGAATTAATACCTATTCTTCTCAAGCTGTTTCAGAAAATAGAAATGGAAGGAAAACTTCCAAACTCATTCTATGAGGCCAGCATTACCTTGATCACAAAACCAGACAAAGACCCCACCAAAAAGGAGATTTACAGACCAATATCCCTGATGAGCATGGATGCAAAAATTCTCACCAAGATACTAGCCAATAGGATCCAACTGTACATTAAAAAGATTATTCACCATGACCAAGTGGGATTTATTCCTGGGCTGCAAGTGTAGTTCAACATCCACAAATCAATCAATGTGATGCACCACATCAATAAAAGAACAGACAAGAACCATATATTCCTCTCAATAGATGCCAATAAAAGCATTTGATAAAATACAGCATCCTTTCTTGATTAAAACTCTCCACAGTGTAGGGATAGAGGGAACATTCCTCACTATCATAAAAGCCATCTATGAAAAACCCACAGCGAATATCATTCTCAATGGGGAAAAACTGAGAGCTTTCCCTTAAGGTCAGGAACTCAACAGAGATGTCCGCTATCACCACTGTGTTCAACATAGTACTAGAAGTCCTAGTCTCAGCAATTAGAAAACAAAAAGAAATAAAAAGCATTCAAATTGGCAAAGAAGTCAAACTTTCACTCTTCACAGATGACATGATACTCTAAGTGGGAAACCCAAAAGACTCCACCCTAAAATTTCTAGAACTCATACAGCAATTCAGCAAAAAGGTAGGATATAAAATCAATGCACAAAAGTCAGTTGCATTTCTATCCACTAACACTGAAGCAGCAGAAAGAGAAATCAAGGAATCAATCTCATTTACAATAGCACTAAAAACCATAAGATATCTGGGAATAAACCTAACCGAAGAGGTAAAAGAGGGGCACCTGGGTGGCTCAGTCCATTAAGCGGCTGCCTTTGGCTCAGGTCATGATCCTGGGGTCTTGGGATTGAGCCCCACATCCGGCTCCCTGCTCAGTGGAGAGCCTGTTTCTCCCTCTCAATATGCCTGCCACTCTGTCTACTTGTGCTCTCTCTCTTTCTCTGTCAAATAAATAAATAAAACCTTAAAAAAAAAAAAAGAGGTAAAAGATCTGTACTCTGAAAACTATAGAACAATTAAGAAAGAAATTGAGGAAGACAAAAGAGATGGAAAAACATTCCATGCTCATGGATTGGAAGAATAAACATTGTTAAAATGTCCATGCTACCCAGAACAATCTACATATTCAATGCAATCCCAATCAAAATAATATCAACATTTTTTGCAGAGCTGGAACAAATAATCCTAAAATTTGTATGGAAACCAAAAAAGATAGAATAGCCAAAGGAATGTTGAAAAAGAAAACAAAGCTGGTAGCATCAAAGTTCCAGACTTCAAGCTATATTACAAAGCTGTCATCATCAAGACAGTATGGTACTGGCACAAAAACAGACACATAGATCAATGGAACAGAATAGAATACCCAAAAATGGACCCTCAAACTCTCTGGTCAACTAATCTTCAACAAAGCAGGAAAGAATATCCAATGGAAAAAAGACAGTCTCTTCAACAAATGGTGTTGAGAATATTCAACAGCCACATGCAGAAGAATGAAACTCCATCATTTTCTTATACCATACACAAAGATAAACTCAAAATGGATGAAAGACCTCAATGTGACACAGGAATCCATCAAAATCCTAGAGAAGAACACAGGCAGCAACTTCTTGCTAGACGTGTCTACAAAGGCAAAAATGATGGGGAGCCTGGGTGGCTCAGTCATTAAGCGTCTGCCTTCAGCTCAGGTCATGATCCCAGGGTCCTGGGATCGAGCCCCGCATCGGGCTCCCTGCTCAGTGGGGAGCCTGCTTCTCCCTCTCCCACTCCCCCTGCTTGTATTCCCTCTCTCACTGTGTCTCTCTCTGTCAAATAAATAAATAAAATCTTAAAAAAAAAAAAAAAAGAAGGCAAAAATGAACTATTGGAACTTCATCAAGATAAAAAGCTTCTGAACAGCAAAGGAAACAGTCAACAAAATCAAAAGATAACCTACAGACTGGGAGAAGATATTTGTAAATGTCTTTTCAGGTAAAGGGCTAGTATCCAAAATCTATAATGAACTTATCAAACTCAGCAACCAAAAAACAAAGAATCCATTCAAAAAATGGGCAGAAGACATGAACAGACATTTCTCCAAAGAAGACATACAAATGGCCAACAGACACATGAAAAAATGTGCCACATCACTTGGCATCAGGGAAATACAAATCAAAACCACAATGAGATACCACCTCACACCGGTCAGAATGGCTAAAATTAACAAGTCAGCAAAAGACAGATGTTGGTGAGGATTCAGAGAAAGGGGAACCCTCTTATGCTGCTGGTAGAAATGCAAGCTGGTACAGCCACACTGGAAAACAGTATGGAGGTTCCTCAAAAAGTTGAAAATAGAGCTACTCTATAGCCCAGCAATTGCACTACTAGGTATTTACTCAAGGGATACAAACATAGTGATACAAAGGGGCACCTGCATGCCAATGTTTATAGCAGCAATGTCCACAATAGCCAAGCTATGGAAAGAGCTCAGATCTCTATTGATAGATGAATGGATAAAGAAGATGTGGCATATATATATAGTGGATTATTACTCAGCCATCAAAAAAATGAAATCTTACCATTTGCAATGATGTGGATGGACCTACAGGGCATTATGCTAAGCAAAATAAGTCAAAGAAAGACAATTATCATATGATGTCACTCATATGTGGAATTTAAGAATCAAAACAGAGGATCATAGGGGAAGGGAGGGAAAAATAAAATAAGATGAAATCAGAGAAGGAGACAAACCATTAAAGACTCTTCAACTACAGGAAACAACCTGAGGGTTGTTGGAGGGGAGGTGGGTGGGTGGATGGGATAGCTGGGTGATGGGCATTAAGGAGGGCACTTGATGTAATGAACACAAAGTGTTACATGCAAATGATGAATCACTAAACTCTACCTCTGAAACTAATAACACATGATGTTAATTGATTTTATATTAAAAAATAATAAAAATTTTAAAAATAAATGATTTAAAAGGAAAAAAAGAACAAGGAGAGAAATAGCCTATGTTTTGGGGGTTTGAGAAGACCAGTAATATGCCTTTCCTACTGACTTTGAGACTAATTGAGTAAGAAAAACAAAATATAGACAGAAGAACATCAAAATGTCAGGTTTATTAATGATAAATTAACCTGAGGGTGTAGCTTTAGAACTGTAAGCAAATGAAGTTGTAAATAGTCCATGCCTGTTGTACGCCCCTGTAACTCTGTATACAGGGAGAAACCAATAGCCAAATGCAAAAGTGCCATATTATTAATGGAGGCATGATAGCACTCCACCTAAAAAAGTAATTTTTTCTCATTATTATGAATCGTTGATACTATTTATATTATTGAGCACTTGCTAAGTGCCATACAAATTTGGGTATTCTTAACATAGATAATTGCCACATTTCTGTAAGTTGGATTCTGTCATTATCCTTATTTTGCAAAAGACAAAAGTGAAGCTGAGAGCAATTAAGTAACTTGTTCCAACATCACTTGGCAAGTACGTACTTCAATATGTGCTCTCAACTACAGCTAAGGGTTTGAAACCTACAGCAGATCTTAGCTTTTTGGGTGTCTGACAATTTTTAAATGTTTTAAACTTCGGTTTCCTTTCAAAGGGGGTGTAAAATTTTCCACCCAAATAACTGCAAGGCTTACATGAGACAATACAGGTCAAGTGCCAAGTACCACACTGAAACTAACAGTACTCAAACTAGGTACTCAAGTAATGGTAGCTACCTTCTTAGCTTTCCCCAGTTTTTTTTTTTTTTTTAAGATTTTATTTATTTATTTAAGAGAGAGAATGAGATAGAGAGAGAGCGTGAGAGGGGAGGGTCAGAGAGAGAAGCAGACTCCCTGCTGAGCAGGGAGCCTGATGCGGGACTCAATCCTGGGACTCCAGGATCATGACCTGAGTCGAAGGCAGTCGCTTAACCAACTGAGCCACCCAGGCGCCCCACTTTCCCCAGTTTTTGAAAATTGTTTCATGTTTAGAACTTCTAGCACATCTCCAGTTCTTGATTTCAAAACAATGATTCCATTAGGAAACATGTATCTTTTTATTTAAATTCACTTATCCAACATATAGTACATCATTAATTTTGATATAATGTTCAATGATTCATTAGTTGCAAATAACACCCAGTGCTCATCATATCACGTGCCCTCCTTAATACCCATCAACCAGAAACATGTATTAATTGAGAGCCATATGAATGTAGCAACACTGGGTTTGTTGTTGGCTACACAATGAATTTACAATCTACTGTGGATTATAAACTTCTCTCCCAAAATGAAATAAAACGTGAAAAATTTTATAATAAATGTATCCACAGAACACTAAGTTCTTTCAATAGTCCAGATGTCATTCCATTTGAGCCATTAATTATTCCAAAGAAAGGGAGTTTTCATTATTTTCTTGTATATTTTAAATTTTAATTTCCCTTCAGTTACAATTTTTTATTCATTTTAGTTTGAAGACCATTTTCCTTGGTAGTGAAAATGAAAGTAAAATAGACATTGATTGTTTACTTTTCCTTGTTACATTTGGAGTTGAGAAGACCTGATTCCAAAAATTCATTTACTGGGTCATATAACCTCTGCAAATTGCCTAACTTCTTTAATCTTCAGTTCCCTCTGCGTAAAATGGAACTGATAATAATGTCTTTGCAGGGTTTCTTACTCTCACGATTACATACAATTTCTTAGCTGAGTATTGGATATGGAGAGATATCCAAACAGTGTTTTATCCCTCACTTGCATGTTTTCTTGCTACAACAGCGAAAATAGAATTTTTCATTTTTCTTTATAGTTTTTCTTAAGCCTGGGCTTTAGCCTTCCTGACTGTTCTTTAGGGTTGGTAATATACTTTTATTTTACCCTTAACCCTTGGTTATATGATCATTACCTCATAGTCTTAAAATAAAAGATCATAAAGCAACTCTCTGTGTAGGTGTATTGGCTTATTTATTTATCCCCTCTCATATGCCCTTGTAATTTCATTTTAGGGCTTACTATTCTTTTAGGATAGGGTGCTTTTTAAAACTTATTTGCCAGGGCGCCTGGGTGGCTCAGTTGGTTAAGCGACTGCCTTCGGCTCAGGTCATGATCCTGGAGTCCCGGGATCGAGTCCCGCATCCGGCTCCCTGCTCAGCGGGGAGTCTGCTTCTCCCTCTGACCCTCCCCCGTCTCATGTGCTCTCTCTCATTCTCTCTCTCAAATAAATAAATAAAATCTTAAAAAAAAAAAAAAACTTATTTGCCAAAGCGTATAGCTCTCCTTCTTAACTTTTAAATTATATGCCCAGAACCAAAGTATAAGACATGTGTCTAAGTGTGCCTATTATTTTCATTCTCAGCTATTTAGAAACTAACATGACCTGCTACTTCTGTCCAAGGTTTCTATTGTATCCACACCAGTCTTCAGTTCTTTCTTATATTTAGAATTAAATTCAAAGAAGGAAATCCCCTTTTGTTTCCTCTACTCTTTGGTGAATAAAAGCCTATCAGTAAGAAAAAATTATAATTTATCAGGCATTCTTTCACCAAAGCTACATTTCCAAGAGGTGTTTATATAGTTAAAGTCCCACAGCACTACTAAGTCTTACTCCTGAAATACTTTAAAAATAGCTTCTGGGAAGGATCATATGAATCTTTCATGTGGCAGGCCCTTAACCAAATTAATTCTACTGGGAAATGAGCTTTCTAGGACACTGAAAGGCTAGAGGCAGAGATACTATTCAATTGACAACTGGGCAGTGGGGAATTTTGCTTTCTCCCCTGGAATAGGATATGATTTTGCTGAGTTTGAATGAAGAACCAGGCAAATACTTCCATCTATAAGAGTACAAACTATTTGTTTAAATCTTCCTGAATGAAGATAAAAGCTTTGAATATAAAAGGACTAGGGCACAATGAAACTGAAGCTTCTGTAATTTAGTAGTTCTCTTTCCTGTGCAGATACCAATATCCCAGTAGCACCTTGACATTAGCAACTCTAAGGACAAATGTAGGTAAGTTGATATATAATAGAGTATTTGCTCCTATGATGTGTGAATGCTTCATTTCTAATAAGATGCATTGGAAATTGTTATTTAAGTAGAAACTCTCTTCCATTGCTGTTGTGTGAATGTGTGTGTGTGTGTGTGCAAACACATGTGTGCATGGGCATGTGAGTCTCGGCTATCAATAAGTAACTCACCCCAAATGATGCTGTTGGTAACAGAAGTGAAATTGACAAGAAAATCCTCTCATCCTCCCTCATCACAGTTTGCTGTTTAAAGATACTGAAGTAAGCTGAAGGAGGAAATAGTGATCTTTGGATTCTAGTGTGGAGAGAAGATAGCCTATGCGATATCATCAGTTTGTTGGGGGAAGCTTTTGTTGTGAAGTTTTATTTGCAGAATGTGTCTACTGGTTCTTATCTCTAACTGGTCAGATCTAATGAACGGAGACTGAGTTGAGGGCAAGATGGCTCAAAGCATAATTCCTTGTATGTACTCTCTTGACCATGCCAGTCGAGGGAGTTAAAAATCAAAATGAAGAGTAGTTTGAGGTGGCCCAAGTGTCTAAAATGGACAACATTACTTAACACCTGGGATGGTGATATAGGGTATGATAGATAGCCCAAGAATCTATCCATGTTAGAAGCCCAATGCCTAGTGGTATTTTAGGGTAATTTTATCCCACATGATTGTTTAAAGTCTAGCCACCAAGTCATCAAAGCCAGGCAAGGGGGACGCCTGGTGACACAGTTGGTTAAATGCCTGCCTTCAGCTCAGGTCATGATCCCAGAGTCCTGGGATCAAGTCCAGCAACAGGCTCCTTGCTCAGTGAAGAGCCTGCTTCCCCCTCTGCCCGCTGCTCCCCCAGCTTGTGCTCTCTCTCTGACAAATAAATTTTTAAAAATCTTTAATAAAGCCAGACAAGGATAGATAAATTATTATTATATCTTTGGTGATTAAAATAATAAATGATATTCATTTTTAAATGAATGTGATTAAAAGTTCAGATTATGAATATGGTATGTTATAATTTACATAAAGATTTGAAGTTTTGCACTGAAGTTTTCTATGGCTACAACTGTATAAAATTCCTGTACTTGCTTTATAAGAAAACACCTAAGTATACCATTAACTGAATTGGTACTGAATATGGTATTGAATACTGGTATTGAATATGACATTGCAACTAAACTATGCTATAATCTAATTGTATTTTTGCCTTTCAAGAGTTTTTCTTATGAGTCAACATTTTGAACATTAGATAAACATAGGGAAAATTTCTTATGAAATTTGTCAGTGTTTAGCTTTTCAAAATGTAGTATTAGGCATACTTTTATAATAATTCTTGATATTAATTTAGTTATAAATTTTGATATTCAGAATGGGCCTTTGGAAACTTGAAAGGGAAATACTGAGATGATAGTTATCTAATTTATCTAAAGCTTTTAAGAAATTAGAGTTCAATATTAATGACCTTTAGATTAAAATTAACAATGATACTAATACCCATGAAAATAAAGAGTTAAAGAATTTTAGAATGGAGAAATATATTCACATTCATTTAAATATTTAAAATATTATAAAATATAAAAATAGAAGTAAATTATATTATAAAAATATAAAAATAGAGGTAAAGTTAAAAACCTCAACATAAATTCATGCCTACTTAAAAAAGGAAATCGTTTTTCTGCTTTCTCACTAAAGTAACTAGAATCTTTTGTCACTGTGCTTTTTCCTGGTGATTATGAGAAACCATATAATGTTTATTCTAGGCATTCATATTTTGGTGTCTAAATCTATTCTTTGGAGAGCAACACATTCTAAGTTTGTGAAATAAAAAAACAAGGTGGACCTAGAATATCTTCTTGGGAGAAAGCAAAGCCTTCTGAGCATGGTGATAAAGAAGCCAATTCTAAGAGTTAAATCATCTACATTCTGAACAACAAGAACTATGGTTATGATCAAGGGAAACAAGCTTGGTGTATGAAAGGCTATAAATATTTAATTATGCTTTACAGGGACCAATTATATAAAACGTGTGACAAAAGAGTCATACGCACTAACAAGACCCAATTTTTTACTGGGTTACCAAAAAGATAGCCATGTGTAATACATAGAATCTAGATGTACAACCACTGTCAAGGGTCAGCAAGGGGACTACAAGGAGTCTTGATCATGGTTCTTAACAAACTCAGTCTCAAGGCACCCAGCTAAAGAGGTATTAAGTTAGATTACTGTGATTCGATGCAGAGAAACAGGCTTCCTAGGAACTGGATGGCTGAAGTAAAGATTTTAGTGGGGGTCTCTGGGCACTGAGTCTTCTTTATTTCCACAGAGTAAGTCACAGTGTAGTTAATGCTGCTTGGCTTAGACAAAATACAGACTCTATTCAATTTCTGCAATATTTTCAATAAGATATAGATTAAGTTCTTCCTGAATAATGAAGACAAAGGGACTGTGGTGCAGTAAAAAAAAAAAAATGATATGTTCACTTGTGGCAATATGTCACTTCCATTGTCTGTATTCTGTCTGTTGTGTGACCCTTATCATCAACTCTGCAGCCAAAGGAAGTTGACGGTGATGGGCCATTTCTCATCCCGGTCTAAGAAATCCCATTCTGTCCAATAATTTTCAGTATGTTTGAGCAAATAAAGAGAGCTCTTAATGTAGTTTTGGAGTGGGTATGCTAATGTGGTCTCTTCTGAGAAGAGTAACCTGCGTAAAAGGGTACATTCTTTTTTTGTCTCTCTTCTTTTCCTTGTACAAATAACTTCCATCAAGACCTCATGATTTATACAAATATGTAGAGATTAAACAACAAGCTACTGAACAACCAATGGATCAATGAAGGAATCAAAGGATAAATTTAAAAATACACTGAGATAAATGAACATGCCAAGATCTATGGAATGCAACAAAAGCAGGTCTAACAGGGAAGATCATAGCAATACAGGTCTACCTCAAGAAACAAGAAAAAGCTCAAATAAACAATCTAACTTTAGACTTAAAAGAACTAGAAAAAGAAGAAAAATGAAGCCCAAAGTTAGTATAGAAGGAAGGAAATAACTAAGATCAGAGTAAAAATAAATAAAATAGAGGCTAAAGAGACAACAGAAAAAATCATTAAAATTAAGAGCTGGTTTGTTGAAAAGATAAACAAAATTGACAAACCTTTAGCTAGACTCACCAAGAAAAAGAGAGAGAGAATTCAAATAAATAAAACCAGAATGAGAGAGAAGTTACAACTTATACCAAAGGAATACAAAGAATCATAAGAGGCCACAATGAGCAAATAAACACTAACAAGCTGGACAACCTAGAAGAAATGGATAAATTCTTAGAAACATGAAATCAGAGGCACCTGGGTGGCTCAGTTGGTTGGGCATCTGACTCTTGATTTTTCAGCTCAGGTCATGATGTCAGGGTCCTGGTGTCTAGCCCTGCATCTGGCTCCACACTCAGTGGGGAGTCTACTTGAGATTCTTTTCCTCTGCACTTCTCCCTGCTCGCATGCATGCACCCTCTCTCTCTCTCAAAATAAAATAAATAAATCTTTTTTAAAAATTAAATAAATAAATAAAAAGTTTGTCTTATTAGGCTACCTCTTTAAAAAAAGAAAGAAAGAAACATGCAATCTTCCAAGACTGAATCAAAAAGAAATAGTAAATCTGAACAGGGCAATTACTGGTAAAAATATTAACCAGTAAGCAAAAATCTCCCAACAAACAAAAGCTCAGGCCCAGAAGTCTTCACTGGTGAATTCTACCAAATATTCAAATATTTAATATCTATCCTTCTCAAACTCTTCCAAAAAAATTGAAGAAGAGGGAATGTTTTCAAACTCATTTTATGAGCCCAGCATTACCCTGATACTAAAACAAGGACACCTCAAAAAAAAAAAATTAAAAAAATTAAAAAAGAAAGAAAGAAAGGAAAAGAAAATTACAGGCCAATATCCCTGATTAACACTGATGCAAAAATCCTTAACAAAATGTTTTAGCAAACTGAATTCAACAATACATTTTAAAAAATCATACATCATGATCAAGTACGATTTATTTCACGGATGAAGTATGGTTCAACATCCACAAATCAATCAACATGATATACCACATTAACAAAATAAAGGATAAAAATCATATCATCATCTCAATCAATGAAAAAGGCATTTGATAAAATTCAGCATCCACTTATGATAAAAACTGTCCACAAAGTGGGTATAGAGGGAATGTACTTCAATATAATAAAGGCTATAGAAGACAAGCCCACAGCTAACATCATATTCAACATTCAGTAAAGCTGAATGTTTCTCCCCTAAGATCAGGAACAAGACAAGGATGCCCATTCTCACCACTTTTCTTCAACACAGTATTGGAAGTCCTAGCCAGAGCAATTAGGCAAGAAGAATGAAAGGCATCCATATTGGAAAAGAAGTACTGTCACTATCTGCAGATGGTATGATTTTGTATATGAAATATCCTAAAGACTCTACCCAAAAACTGTTAAGAACTAATAAACAAATTCAGCGAAGTTACAGGGAATGAAATCAATATACAAAAATCAGTTGCATTTCTATACAATAACAACTACCAGAAACAAATTAAGGAAACAATCAATCCCATTTACAACTGCATCAAAAAGAATAAAATATCTAGGAATAAATTTAACCAAGTAGGTGAAAAACCTGCACATTGAAAACTATAAGACACTGACAGCAATCTACAGAATTAATGCAATTGCTAACAAAATTCCAATGGCATTTTTCACAGAAATAGAACAATCCTAAAATTTGTATGGAACCACAAAAGACCACAAATAGACAAAAGAATCTTGACAAAGAAAAAGCTGGAGGCATCACGTTCCCTGATTTCAAACTATGTTACAAAGTTATAATAACCAAAACAGTATGGTATTGTATAAAAACAGACACACAGATCAATGGAACAGAATAGAGATCCCAAACATAAACACATGTATATATGGGCAATTAATTTATGACAAAGGAGGCAAGAATTTACAATGGGACAAGGACAGTCTTTTCAACAAATGGTGTTGGGAAAACTGGACAGCCACACACCAAAGTAGGAACTAGATCACTATCTTACACCATACACAAAAATGAACTCAGAATGGATTAAGGACTTGAATTTAAGACCTGAAACCATAAAACTTTTAGAAGAAAATACAGTCAGAAACCTTGTTGACAGAGGTCTTGGTGATGATTTTTTTTTTTTTTTTTTGGACACCAAAAGCAAAAGGAACAAAAACAAAAATAAATAATTAGGACTACCTTAAACTAAGAAGCTTTTGCACAGTGGAAAAAAACCATCAACAAAGCAAAAAGGAAGCTACTGAATGGGAGAAGATAATACATAAAGAACTCCTTTAATTCAACATCAATAAAAAAATAATAATCTAATTTAAAAAACCTGAATAAATATTTTTCCAAAGAAAACATACAGATGACCAACAGACCCATGAAAAGATGTCCAATATCACTAATCATCAGAGAAATGCAAATCAAAACCACAATAAACCACCTGTCACCTGTCAGAATGGCTAGTATCAAAGACAAGATATAACAAGAGTTGTTAAGTATATGGGAAAAAGAGGACCCTTATGCATTGCTGGTGGAAATCTAAATTGTATTCACTATGGAAAACAGCATGAAGTTCCTCAAAAAATTAAAAATAGGATACCATATGATCCAGCAATTTCACTACTAGATTATTTATCCAAAGAAAATGAAAACACTAATTTGAAAAGCCTTGTGCACCCCTGTGTTCTTTGCAGCATTATTTACAATAGTCAAGATATGTAAACAACCTAAATGTCCATCAATGCATAAATGGATAAAGAACATGTAGTATATGCCCACATAAAATACTACTAGCAATAAAAACGAATGAATTCTTACCATTTGCGACAACATGGATGGACCTTAAGGGTAATACGCTAAGTGAAATAAGTCACACAAAGAAAGAAAAATACCATATGATTTAACTTAGATATGGAATCTAAAAAACAAAACAAACAAACCAAAACAAAACAAAACAAAATTCATGATACAGAGAACAGAATGATGGTTGTGAAATGGATAAAGGGAGTCAAAGAGTACTTTCAATTATAAAACAGTCTTGGGAATGTAATATACAGCATGGTGACTGTAATCTATCAGATTATAGTCCATATATCCTAAAAGTAAATCCTAAAAGTTCTCATCACAAGAAAAAAAATTTGTAACTTTGTATGGTGATGGTTGGTAACAAGACATTATGGTGATCATTTCTCAGTGTATACAAATCATAATATTGTATATCTGAAACTAATACAATGTTATATATCAACTATACCTCAATTAAAAAAATAATGATTTAACCTAAATTGTCATCTTTTTTCCATTTATTGTAGCTAAAAGTTTCTCATTACATTAAGATTAGATAAAATTATAGTTTTTTATTTCACTACTGGAACATTTGTTTCAAAACCATTTATATGCAGTTAAATGATCTGTCAGAATGGTAGTACCATTCTTAGGGTAATAATTTTTACTGAATTAGCTTTTTAAAAGCATTTAATTTTCATTTCAATTAGGTGCATTATAATTTTTCTGCATCTTAATTTTCCCCCTAGAGTGGGCCCATGCTCTCACATTATGGGTCTTTCTTATACAGTTTCTAGAATAGGATCTAGGTTTGAGGATCTGGTTATCTGACTTTGAAATAAAATAATTCATTCTTCCAAAGTTAAGAAAATTGGTTGCTGTAATTATCCAACAAGGCAAAGGAAAGATATTGTATTCATTGCCAGGTCCCACCGTAAATCATTGCTTAAAGTATTTAGAAGGTGAAACAAATTTATCTAATCCTCAATCATGTCATTTTCCAGGAGATAGATATTTTCATTTTAATTTCTAAGCAGAGTTTCTTTCCCTCAAATTAAACTCCACCTTTAGACAGATGGGTCTTTGCCCTGGAGCACAAATGATCACAGAAAATGCTTAGTAGAATGAGTAATGTTATAAATCAAAGTGTTTATTACCTTGATCAGATAACCAGCATGGTTCTCTTAACTGAATTCATGGTACTCTTAACTGTGTTCAGTTTCAGACTTTCACCATCTGATAAGTAAAGATTATTTACTCTCTTAGCTGTGGAACATAATATAAATTTTGCAGATAACTTCAAAAATGTAAATATTTTTTGCTCTTAACATGCATTATGATGGAGTATCTTGAGCCAAGGCATCTTTCATAGCTTACTGTAGATGACCCAGTCACAACAATGGTACCTGATTATAATAATTTATTTCATTAAAAACTGTTGATTTCTTTTACATAGATACAAATGAAATTTTATTTTATATTCTTGCATGGAGCAAAAATTAGCAATTCTATTCCTTTTCTTCATTCTGTTTATACTTCCATTTTCAAGGCCTAATTATGTTTAGTAAAGGTTTTATCCCAATATAAATGAAGAGTGTATGATATTTTAATCATTATATGTAGGATTAAAAAATTTACAATAATACAAAAATGGGAGATAGCTGTGAAAATTTGTTACTTATTCTTCTGTGTTGGGATCAGCTAAGATATTTATCTTGCCATATGCATAAATTCACCATTTAATAAACTTAACTAACTTGTTTTTGCTGTCTTTTAAATTTTTTATGCCTTTTTATTGTAAAGGACAAATACCACCTGTTTTATTTTGCCTTTTAACCTCTTCATAGTACCTAGCATCTATTTCATAAATCTGACCACAAAAAATTAAAGCATGGATGTGAATAGTTGTTTAAATTGTATGAAATGGGTCGTTTCAAAGAGCACAGTTAAACCTAGCTACCCTGAAAATGTCTTACTCAAATCTTTATATTTCACACAATTGCACTGAATAAAGATAAATACCCAGGGTACACCCACAGTTAAGTTCACTTTTAATAGTCCAGGTCTCTATCAATAATCAGTGTTTTAGTCAGATACGTATGTTTTTCTTTTAGCTAAAAAGACAAAATAGTCTTATAGAGACAAAACTAAATGATTTGCATCTAGTCCAAAGACAACTATAAATATTTTAGTCTACTTAAACTTTTATTTAAACCTAAGGAAAAATGGGCGCCTGGGTGGCTCAGTTGGTTAAGCGACTGCCTTCGGCTCAGGTCATGATCCTGGAGTCCCGGGATCGAGTCCCACATCGGGCTCCCTGCTCGGCAGGGAGTCTGCTTCTCCCTCTGACCCTCCTCCCTCTCATGCTCTCTGTCTCTCATTCTCTCTGTCTCAAATAAATAAATAAAATCTTTAAAAAAAATAAAATAAACCCAAGGAAAAAACTCATTGAATTTTGGAAAAATATACACATATATACAATGTAAATTAATATTATCTTTGATCTATAAATTGACAAAGTTTAGAAGCAAAATGGTAAACACACCAATGAAAACAGGCAAAGGCTATGAAGAGACAATTCACAGAAGATATAAAATTGCCCATAAGACAGATGAAAAAATATTCAATCTGCAGGTATACAAATATATAGAAATCAAAGAGAGTATGGATAAGTATTTGAACTACCAGATCCATATGGCTTTTTACTTTTTATCATTTAATTATGTTAACCCAGCAAGGGGTGTTCAGATAACCAGAACTCATACCATTGGTGCATATACAAATATGTAAAAACTTTTGAAGGGAAATTTGCAATTTTATATAAAAAATTTAAAGTTTTATACCTGTTTTGTAAAACAGTTTTCACACTTAGTAATTTATCCTTTTACTAAAAAGGTAAATTTAATTAAGTTTTAACTTTAAGTTTTAATTGCAAGAATGCCCTTAAAGTATGGGAAGCATTTTAAATAGCCTAAAAGTGGATTAAATATCTTATTATGTATCTAATATACAGCTAATAAATAGTATAATATAAGAATATGTAATATTATGCAAAGATATTCATGAGGTAAAATTAAAAAATCAAGTTACTAGTCAACATATTATATCATTCAATTTTTATGTAATGAAAACCCCAGTCTACTTCTCCCTCTTTAACTACATACACACACACACACACACACACACACACCTGACAGGACTTAATCTAAATTTTAACAGTGATAGCAGTATTAAGAGTGATTTTAGTGATTTTACCCTTATACTTTTTGCTCATTTATATTTTTTAAATTTTGTATATTATCCATATATAAAAGAATAATATTTTAAGACAATAAAAAGATGCTTCCTGAAAAATTTCCTTGTTACCAATTAGCCATCCCCACTATTCAAGCTATATCAATAACTTTATATAGATTAACCTCAGAGGAGAGCAAATGCACCCCAGAAAAGAGCAAGGCGTTAACATTCTGAGTATATTTTTTAAAATTGATTGTGGAAACAATAAAACAAAGCTTTCAAGATCCAGGCTTTTCTCAGAAAGAAAAAAAAGAAAGAAAAGAAAAAACCCCAGAGAAACAGTTTATTTATTCCCAAAGACTAGAACCTAGAGAATTTTCTGGTTAGATTGGATTAAAAATGGCCCAAATTCATCTTTCTTGCTCTGAGACTTTGCAGGTTCTCTCATCAAGAGACCAGGCTTGTGCCAAGAAAATGCAGCAAAAGTGGAAATGTATGAATTCTAAGCCTATGCCTCAAGAGGCATGAGCACTTGTCTCTCTCAGACTCCTGCTTCTTCCATGACAACAAGCCAGATCAGCCTCCAAAAGGAGATTACACAGAGCAGGGTAAAATCATCACAGACAACTAGCCAGCCACCGATCCACCAGTTGGTCACATATGCGTGAACAAGCTCAGCCAAAATCAGCTAAACCAAAGCTGCAAAAAAATTAGCTAAGCCAGGCCCTGACTGACAGAACCCATAATAGACCCTTAATAAAACAATAAGTGTGTTTTGTTTTGTTGCTCCTGATGTTTGTGCTTGTTTGTTATGTAGTTAATCAATAAGAATTTAGAGCATTAGGTTTGTAATATAAATTATAGAGTAAGAAAAAGCATAAGGCATGCTACCATATGAGTTTTCACAGCATTGGCATAATTACATGGTACTAGAAAAATCACAGAAGATATAATTAAAGTTTAAATGATGATGGATACCAAAGGATGGGCAAGACCAAAGAAACTAGGTGAAAAACTCCAGACAGGTTTAAGACAGAAACGAAGAACAACAAATACTTGTATTTTGCTTTCTAGAAAGTGGCCTAGCCAAACTAAAGGCCTCTTAAAGAAGCTCCTCATTCAACATGGTGCTTGAGTGTAGAAGTCTGCCACAGAGCAGCTTCACAGTGTCCTACTCATCCAGATCAGTGCAGGAGAGTATTCAAAATTTTCTCATTGTCCACTGAGAATACTTATATGGCCAGGATCCAGAGCTAGAACCGAAAGCAGCCTGTGGCTAGACCCCATAATCAAAGCTATTTCAGTTAGGTCCAGCTAGGTTATGCTGGGTAACAAACAATCCCATAAAGCTCTGCAGCTTAAAACACTAAGATTTAATTCTTATGAATCATGTCCATTGCAGTTTGGAGAAGGGGTGGGAACAAGGAATCTGCTCATTGTAAGTTATCCAGAGAACTAGAATGATGTTGGCTCCAAGGTATTATGACCCTTTCTCAACACATGCATTTGTGAGTCAATGATTTCTGAGTCAATGAAAGGAACATGGATAAACAAGTGCCAACCATCAAATGTTTGCAGTCAGAAGGGATATGTGCCATTTTTCCTTTTGTTTAATCTGAATTTGAAGCAGAAGGGAAAAAAAAAAAACCTGGTGAAATATGGTCAAAGAGAGAAAAGCTAGAATATCTAAAAATAGATATATAATCTACCATGGCAAGAATGGACAGACAGATCCAGGTTCCATAGGACCAGAAGCTCATAATATAAGTTTAAGGGCTCTCTTTAAAACAAAAAGCAGCACTATTCCTTATGTTCCACATATGAGTGAAGCCATGTGATAATTATTTCTCTGGTTGACTTAGTTCACTTAGCATAATACCTTCCAGTTCCATCCATGTTGATGTAAATGGTATTCATCCTTTCTGATGGCTAAGTAATAGTCCACTGTATGTATGTACCACATCTTTATCCATTCACCCACTGAAGGGCATCTCAGCTCCTTCCACAGTTTGGCTATTGTGGATACTGCTGCCATGAACATTGGGGTGAATGTGCTCCTTCTTTTTACTACATCTGTATCTTTGGGGTAAATGCCCAGTTGTGCAATGGCTGGGTCATCCTGAGGAATCTCCATACTGTTTTGCAGAGTGGCTGTACCAGCTTGCATTCCCACCAACAGGGTAAGAGGGTTTCACTCATATGAGGAACATAAGGAATAGTGCAGAGGACAACAGGGGAAGGGAGGGAAGACTGAATGGGAAGAAATCATTGAGGGAGACAAACCAATGAGACTCTTGACTCCAGGAAACAAACTGAGGGTTGCAGAAAGAGAGGTGGGTGGGGGGATGGGGTAACTGGGTGATGGGAATTAAAGAGGGCACATGATATGATCAGCACTGGGTGTTATATTCAACTAATGAATCACTGAACATTATATCAAAAACTAATGATTACTATACCTTGGGTAATTGAATTTAAATTAAAAAAATAAAAATAAAAAGCAGACAAAACATTTTTATTAATTACTTATTTTCTACACCTTTATAATGCTTTTCCCCTTTCATTTTTGGCTACATATGCTTATTTGATAACAATTTAATATTTTCAAAAAAATTTAGTATTTTCTATAGAGAAAATAGACAAGTTAGTCTTCCCACATAACCAATTAAAAATTTGTTATTGACATACAAAATATGTGTTAACTGACTGTTTATGCTATCAGTAAGGTTTCCAGTCAATGGTAGGCTATTAGTAATTAAGTTTTAGGGGAGTCAAAAGTTATAAGTGGATTTTTGACTGTGTGGTGGGTCAGCATCCCTACCCCCCATGTTATCCAAGGGCCAATTGTATATGGAGATTTCCCCAAAGATCTTTCTGTTATTGATTTTTAATTAAAATAAATTAAATCCAAAAAAAATTTGTTATTGATAGCTTAGAATAATTTCATTCAGGTTGACAGCTTGTTATTCATGTGAAAATGTGTTATTTTTTTGGACTGTTGTCAAGTATAGGAAAACTTGTATCAAGTTTATTCAATAATGTAATGCCACTTGGCATGAGGGAAGTATGCCAAAGAGGTAGTCTAGTGGAATGAGATAGCAGTCCTAATCAATTATGGATAAAGTATCTTAATTTTTCAGATTTTATCTAAAGATAAGACCATCTGAACATACTGCTAGGGTCTTTTTGTCTTGGAAGGAGGCTGTACAATGAAGGGTCCTGTGGCAGACAGAAGTCCAAGATTACCGTTCCCTTGTGCACACACCCTGTATAACCAGTCCTCTCCTTTGTAAGGCAGGTAGAACCTGCAAATATGATGGAATATCTATCCCATGATTAGTTTGCAAACAGTTAACTTTGAGTTAATTAAAAGGGAAATTAACCAGGTGGGCCTGATCTAATCACCTCATTAGGTGGTGAACTGGACCCCTCCAGAAGGCCTAGGGATTCAAAACAGGAGAGGGCCTTTGTGGAGGGAAGCCCTTGGCAAAGATCCGAGATTGGCCTCCTGGAGCTGACAGAGGTCCCTGTAGACAGTAGCAAGGAAACAAGGTACTCAGTCATAGAACTGCAAGGAATTAAGTTCTGCCAATAACCTGAAGAAACATGGAGCAGATCCCTCCCTAGCAGGCTCAACTGAGAATGCACCCACCTTGATTTTAGCCTCAGGAAACCCTGTGAGAGAACCCAGCTGAAACACATTGGATTCCTGACCCATGACACTGGGAGATAATACATCTTTGCACTAAGCCATTAAGTTTGTGGTTATTTGTTATGCAATGATAAACTATTACAGGCTCCAAAGTTTAAGCTTCATTACCTTCACAGTCAATACTTGTCTAACAGTGAGGAAATGTGGTCATGCAGGAACTCACAAGTCAAGGAGAACCAGATACTGGCAACCCAACATAATGCCTGTCACAAAGATCATGACATCAATCATGATCGCCAGCAGCAGATGTCAGAGCACGATGCTCAAAGTTCAGACAAGCCGTAGGTCAGTGGAGGTAAATGTGCAACATTCAAGACCAGAAGGATCAGCCGCAACCTCAGACTATAACATACAGACTCAGGGTCCATACCCTTTAACTACCTGGAGGAGAGGGTGAAACAGAACGGTTGAAAGGGTGGAGGTAATCTTGAATTGCCCAAATTTAAATCCCCAGTTGATCACACTTAAACCAGAAGTGAGTAAGATTCTTCAAATTATCAAGTCCAAGGTCTCTATCATTAGTGATCTGAGAGCTGCCAACCTAAGTTAAATTCAAGTCTGGAGATTTAAATGAAGTCCTATTTTTATACATGCAAGCTGGTGCCTCAATTTTTAATCTACTGTTTTATCAGGCAGTAATTTAGAAAAGAAAGACTGATTAAAAGCTAAGTTTGCTTTGTTATTACTTTGTTTATTGAAGATACACTGATACAGACAGAAAATATTAAATCAAGCTTTTAGATCATCGAAATAGGAAAAATAAAACTATGGTATAGAAACAAAGATTTTCTTGGTTCTGAGTCCCCAGTACACTGAACAGTGAAGCACACAGAGGAGTAGAAGACATGAGGTGAGAATCATACTTAGAATTTAGTCATGGGATTCTTCTATGGGCCATTACCTCAGTGATGGTAAGCTAAGTAGCTGCCTTCTTTATAGCTCACAGCCTCTGGTTCTCCTTAGAATGCCTGCATTCTGAGCTTTTAAAGAAGTGCGTTCCAGGGCGCCTGGGTGGTTCAGTCAGTTAAGCATCTGCCTTCGGCTCGGTCATGATCCCAGCGTCCTGGGATCTAGTCCTGCTTCAGGCTCCCTACTCAATGGGGCTCCCTGCTCATCAGGAAGTCTGTTCCTCCCTCTCCAACTGCCCCTCCCCCAGCTTGTGCTCTCTCTCTTTCACTCTCTCTCTCTCAAAAAAATAAACAAAATCTAAAAAAAAGAGTGCTTTCTAACTTTTATCATAGTTCGGTACGCAAAAAAACAGTATTTGTATGGGACCGTGAGGGAACGTGGAGAAGTGTGAGACTTAACAAAACATTTCTTACAAGTTCTTTATGTTTTATAATTATCAGTGAAATCACAGAAGAAGGGAGTATATGAAATATTACATTTGTACAATTCCAAAAAATGATTTTCATAAATTTTCATGAGAAACTTGAATTTCTATCTGTAAATAGTTCCCAATAAACAGCACACAGTGAAGATCTTTTCAAATGCTTGGTAGTCACCATCAATGCCAAACATCTGTATAAATAGGCAATAAAAATTCTAAATCATTTTTCACAACTCTTTTAAATTTTACTATGGTTAAAATTATATTTAAGAAATTTAATATTCTTACCTTAAAAAATTGATCAGTGTAATTATAGTATTTCCTGTTAGCATATGAATACATTTAAAGCCAGGCTGAATCTTTCATATTAAATATTTCAAAACAACGCTGAAACCATAAACTCCACAAAGTGCATGCAATTTTAGAGCAGTCACTGTTCAGGTATCACGGACACCCGTAAAAGGGCACATAAGCCATAACAGAAGCATCAGATACTGAAAAGATGGAGAGTCCAGTGCGTGCCAGGAAGCCCTGGCCTTTCTGACCCTGTCTTCCTACCACACCCTCTCACAGCTCCTCAGGCCCCTGTCCCCTCCAGCAGCGACAGTCCCTGCATTAGGGGAGCTGACCAAACTGTGAAGTTCCTCCTGGACAGGCACTGCCCATCGGTGTGGAACAGCAAGACTGGTGGTCCTGTGGCAGTTACTGATGCAAGTTCCTTGGCAAACACCAAAAGACCCTGCCCCAGTCAGACAGCCAGGCCTGGGGCTCTGTCAGCTAGGACTCCATGATCCTGGAAATACGTGATTGAGAATCTCTAAAATGACTCGTTGGTATAATTTGTAAAAAATAGTCACTGTAAAAATATTCATAATGTCATGAAAAGCCAATTATGCATCTTGTTCCTAGAAGCATCTGACAATTAAGGTAATTATTTAATTAGTATGTGCATGAGCCTTGCTCTACCTAAAATATATGTCATACTCAAAGGAAGTGAGAAATGTGAAATACACAAATAAGTTCACTTGAAATGCTTATTTTAAATTGATATTCCTGCTAAAATCTAAAGTACTACCTCCCCTGCCCCCCAATTTGATTCTACTTAACTAGTCAGTATTTACAAATCTCTAAGCCAGGCACAGTGAAGTATGATAAAAGGAAAAGAGAAATATGTGTTTCTACCCTCAACTCTCAACCAATTAATGAAAGAAAACAAATAGTGGTAAATAGAGTACAGGATGGAACTGTGGGCCGCCTTGAGTCACGCTGCCATCACCTTTCTCCTATCCCTAGATATAGGAGTGAGTCAGCACCAGGACAGATCCCACCTACCTGGAAGGAACAGAGGACAATTTGAAGGGGCTTTGCAAAACAATAGCTCTTGGAACACCGGAGCTCCACCCGAGCACAAATTCAAGACATTAAGTAATTTTTTTCCAGCCTATAACATTTTGAGAATGAAGCAGGTATTTAGTGATACCTACAGAGATCAATCAGTTTTTCTAACGGAAAAAAACCCTCAAAATCAGAGCATGAAAACATTGAATATACAACATAAATATCTCTAATATTGCTAATGCTTGCACTGGAAAGAAAAAAAAGGCAATATATATTGAGCAAGTGAAAGGAGTTTATGTATATATCATAAGACTATATTCTATTTTCAGTCCATGAATTGCCTACTTTATTTAAAACAGAAATGAGGGTCAGGCTGTTTAATAAATAAGCATCTAATGTAGCATATGAAATGACTGCTTTCAGTTTATCAGGTGGTTCTCATTAACTGCTTATTCTTCCTTTTCTTCTGCCTCCATCTACCCAGTTTTTATTCTGCTCCGTCTATTTTTTCTCTCTGTCTCTGTGTGTGTCTATGTGTGTGTGTGTGTGTGTGTATACATACAGATGACTTTAAGATAAAACACAGCGCATGGAACTGTCATAGTTTCCAGCTTCTTAAATTAATACATGCTTTTCAAGCTTCCTAAGACAAGATGGCTGGCACTGTGAGGAAGATTCCAAAGGAATCCTAAAAGGAGTGGGACCTGATTGAACCATTAGGTGAATGATCTCTTCAGCAGTACATTTCAGTTATCTTTTGATTTATTTTTCTACTAGGCAGTGTCATATAGATTTGTAAATCAGTGTAATACCTCCCTTAGGAATCTTTGGTGTCATTATGAGCATTTGATAGGAAACACATTGCTTTAAAGACAGGACATTTCCACTCACTTTAAACCAGCCATTCACAAGACTATAGTTGTTGCATTTTGTATTAATATTTGTGCAAAGTTAAAAAGTGGCAACCAAATGAGTACTGAAGCTCCTATTAGAATGATATTTCACAGGTGTGACTGCTGCAGCTTGAGCATATTTTTCCCACCAAAGGAAGGGTTAAGAAACAAGTACCAGTTTTCTATTTAAAATTCTTTTTTTCTTTTCACACTTTTTCACCTGGAAATTATTTGATCATGAATATTATTTTCTTTTGGTTGATTTCATTAGAGTGTATCCTCTTCAGTGTTAAGCATCTTTTTTTTTTTAAAGATTTATTTATTTATTTATTTGAAAGAGAGAGAATGAGAGAGAGAGCACATGAGAGGGGGGAGGGTTAGAGGGAGAAGCAGGCTCCTCACCGAGCAGGGAGCCCGATGCGGGACTCGATCCAGGGACTCCAGGATCATGACCTGAGCCGAAGGCAGTCGCTTAACCAACTGAGCCACCCAGGCGCCCTGTTAAGCATCTTTTGAGAATATGAATAATAAGCTCTTTTTCTTGAAGAATGAGAGCTTTATATTTAAAATCAGTGTTTATCTTCAGGGTTCCTTTTATAATGTTACAAAGAATTACTCAGCACTGTGGGCTAGGGAAAAGTTAGTTTCTTTATCTACAAACAGAATTTATCTACTGGCCACTGTGTTTTTGCCTTTAGATTAAAAAAAATAATACACTTAATTTTTTTAGTAGTTCTAGATTTGCAGAAAACTTGATAGTTAATTTCTTTTTAGTGCTGAATAATATTCCAATTTTTGGATGTATCACAGTTTATTTATCCATTCATCTACTGAAAAAAACTGTGATTGCTTCCAAATTTTGGCAATTATGAATAACGCTGCTGAACATCCACATGTCAGTACCCAACTTAGTTTTTCTCCTTCAATATTACACTGGCTGTTTTGGTTCTTTTGGCTTTCTGCATAAACGTTAGAATCAGTTTGTTGATATCCAAAAAGTTACATGCTGGGATTTTGATTGGGATTACACTGAATCTATAGCTCAGGAGGAGAAGTACTGATATCTTGACAATACTGAGTCTTCCTATTCATGCACATGGAATATATCTCCATTTATTTAAATATTAATTTCTTTAATCGGTTTTATAATTTTCCTCATATAGATCTTTTACATATTTTTGTAAGTTTATACCTAAATATTTCATTTTTTCTTGCTACTAATGTAAATGGAATTGTGTTTTTAATTTCAAATTCCAATTTTTCATTACTGGTATATAAGAAAACAATTGCATTAGCTAAGGCTTCAGTACAATGCTAAATAGGACAACTGAGAGTGAATTTCCTTGCCATGTTCCTGATATTAGCAAGAACACACCTAGTTTCTTGCCCTTAGATTTTTAACTGTCCTGCTGAAATCCTGGAGCCTTTTACCTTCATGAGGCCATGGTACCTTATCATCTAAAACAATATCAAAACAAAAACAAAGTAGAAGCCTTGGCAATTGGTGAGCTATGGTTTTTGGTTATTCAATATTTCTTTACATGTGTTCTGTATGATTTTGATAACACTTGATGGAAAAAAAATCTGTGACCAAGTAAGTTTCAAAAACATGAAGTAACAGAAAAGTAAAGTGAGTATGTTCTCTAGCACCCACTTTGGGAAACTGCCTTTCAATGAGCTACACATGCTGTTGATGACTTTTATCATCATAAAGAAAGATGTATTGAGGGTCCCTTGGGTACAAAGTTCTGCAACCAAGGCATCCTCTTTGCCTCCTTCTCCCCCTGCCCCTACACACCACATAGCCACCAGAAAAGATCTAGTTGTAACAGAGGCAGGAGACGCGCATGAGGTCAATGCCAGCACTAAGTCCCATGGAAGAACAGATGCCAGCTACTGGATGCAGCTCTATACCTGTATCTGGAAGGTTGACTGTGTACACCCTCATGCAGTAAAAAGTCTAAAAAAAAAAATAATAATGACTGAAATCTCTACTACTCCAGGTTTTTAGGTTTCCTTTCATAAACAAAGTTATCAAGTGAGGTCATGGCTGCCGTTTTCTGAGGCTTTGGAGTGCTTTTGAAATACAACCTTGAACTATTCTCAGTTCACTTAGTAATCACCCAACAGGAAAACATTCTTCAGCCTATACATTTTAAATGGCAACAAACTGGCTTCACTGCAGCATGGCTGAGGATGACAGCCGTTTTGATGGTGGGTAGTGAGGTGCTGTCTGAGTCAGCTAATGCTGCTGTAACAAATGATCACAGAGTGGGCAGCTTAAACAACAAACATTTATTGCTCATACTTCCAGAGACTGCAAATCCAAGATCAAGTCTCCAGCATATGCAGTGTCTACTGAGGGCTTCCTCCCTGGTTTGCAGATGGCTTTGTATGTGCAAAATACCTTTGTATCTTTGCATCCTTACATGGCAGAGAGCAGTGAGAGAGCAAGTGCACTCTCTTATAAGGGCACTAATCCCATCAAGAGGGCTCTACCTCTTGCAGGTGCCTCCATGGCGTGGTGCCTCTGAATCTCCCCAAAGCAAGTTGTCCTAGGTCTCAGCTCCAATGGAAAGCTTCTTGTGCCATAGCTCAAGCTGTGCCTTCTGTCTTCTGCTTGGACTTCTGGGGTCCAACTCTGATCTATGGTTCAGTCTTAGGCTCATTGTAAATTCCCTTATAATACAATGCTTTATAACTCATTGAAATAGGTCAATTTTAACTCAGAAAGTTACATTAGGTTTTGTATGTACGACCTGCTATATAAGCCAGAGGTCTACAAACCACCTGTGTTTTATTTTTGTTTTTTTCTAAATAGCCAGTGAGCTATGAACAGTTTATATTTTTAAATGGTCACATTTTAAATAGGAAAAAAAAAAAAAAAAAGAGCCCACATAGACTGTGCTGGGCTTATCACCCTGTGGGAAACTATCAATCCCTATTTCAGACTCAATGTGTATTTCCTTGTTCTGCTTCAGCATGTGTGTCACATGGCACCCCACTACACTATCTGTCCCCTGCAGGGAGAGGATGGGGCTTCTGTGGTAGTACAGGACCTCATGTACAGATCACATGGGGTGGTGGGAAGGAACTGCTGGCCACAGGGGACCCATACCCAGTCCTGAAGCTCACCTTGCTCTCTTTTCTTTTTTTTAAGATTTTATTTATTTATTTGACAGAGAGAGACACAGCGAGAGAGGGAACACAAGCAGGGGGAGTGGGAGAGGGAGAAGCAGGCTTCCCACCGAGCAGGGAGCCCGATGTGGGGCTTCATCCCAGGACCCCAAGATCATGACCTGAGCCGAAGGCAGACGCTCAACGACTGAGCCACCCAGGCGCTCCCCCTTGCTCTCTTTTCTATGAAAAGTAAAGCCTTGTTCCATCCAGTGCTTGACAGTGTTATATTTTCCTTGGCTACTCCAATACCAAGACGTGTCAGACAGAAGTGTTCAGACTTTTACTCCAGGATTGGAGGTGGATTTCTGATCCTATATGACTGGTGTCCTTGTAAAAGGGAGATATTTGGGCACAGGTCTGTGTATGCACCTCTAAGTACACACACACAGAGAATGCCATGTGAACAAAAGACAGAGATCAGGGTGATCATGTCTACAAGCCAAGGAATGCCAAAAGTTGCAAGCAAACCACAAGAAGCTACAAGAGAGACATGAAACGGATTCTCTGTCACAGCCCTCAGAAGGGATCAGCCCTGCTGACACTTAGATCTTGGACTTCCCAGGCTCCAGAACTGTGAGACAATAATATTTTGTTGTTTAAACCCCCCAGTTTATCGTGCTTGTTATAGCAGCTCTAGCAAACTAATACACTGTGTTCCACTGAAATGTCTTTTTTTTTTTTCTCCTGGACCAGAAAATACTCTTTTAGAGAATATTTCTGCTTCTTTTTCTTTCTATATTCAAGCTTTATCTAAAAGTCTTTGTGGAGCTTGGAGCACCTAAGTGAAGGGAGCATTAATCATGCATATTATGCTTTTTATAAAACCACTATGAGATCTGATGCAATGAAATTCCTTAGGAAAAGGATTTTGGTTCTGATTCTAATATTTCCTCAAGGTTGGTATTGGATTATTAGAATTTCAATCTATATATTTTCAGTGTTAGTGTTACATGATATTATAGAATAATTACCATTTTAATAATTTATTTTGTTGGGTTTTTAAATCTTATTCCAGCAGTAAAATGAATTCTAGGTGGGGTCAAGCTAAGCGTCTGTGTTATATTGACTCCTCCCTACACTATGGCTTCAGTATCATTGAGACCTGACGTTAATAGCCTTTCAGCTCTATCAAACTGGAAACTTCACCTTCTTAAAATGCAGTTTCCATGGCAACAGCAGAGTTCTGGGATTTTTGTTTTCTGAAGGTATTGAGAGACTCAATGCCAACATAAGAGCACACAGCATGACATATTAGCATGTGCAATTCTGTGCTGTTTTTGAATTGAAGAAGGGATGAAAATAAAATGGCACCTAAATGTTTTCATAAACCTGCCAAGGAACTCTTGTTTAATCCTTGTGTCATATTTGATTCATTTATTTATACCCACCCTGTGTTCCAAAAAAAGTGATTTAGACAGCTTGAGTCCTTGGAGTTGATACCAGACAATTGGACAATTATATATATAAACATGTTTCTACCGCTTATAATCACATCCTCTGAAAAGGTATCTTTGTGCTGAACCTGTGCTTAAATGGATTTTTCTTTGTTAGGTCATAGCTATATTGCTTCTTTACTCTTAATCCAATGCCATATCCTATGATAAAGCCCACTTAAAAAAATCTCTTTGTAATCTTTTAAATTAAGTCTTTCAGCTTTCTACTCCTTTTCCCTGGTAAAAGAGGACAGAAACCTCCCTACAGTTTCACTTAGACTTCTCCCCACTGTGATACATTTAAGCACAAGGTTCTATACGTGGAGCTGGGCAGGGGGTGGGGGCGGTTGTCATGATTTAGAAGTGAAATTTCAGGGAACTGAATTTCTATCTCAGCCTCAAAGTGACCTTGAATTAGTTAAAACAAAAGAGATAATATATTGTAAGAAGAATGGCTACTTTGAACTGATATTCATAATGAAAAAAGCTTACCCCAGATCTTCACTCACAATAGTGTTGTTGTTGTTGTTTTTTTCATGATTATCCTAAAGATGTGTTCCAAAAAGATGTTAGCAGTACACAGTATGTTACCATGTACACAGTATGAATGACTTTTATTAGAGCCCTTCTGGAAGACAGATGGTAATAGAGGGACTCACAGTGTGGCTGAACCAAACAAATCAGGGTTCAAGTCATGGCTCTGCCATTTGCTCTAGTGTTTCCATAGCAACTGCATTTTAATGTTGGATAGCATGGTTAATTATGTCAGTTTTAAATAATAACAAAACCATGGTCATGTGAAGGGTCATGTGAAAAAGAACTAAATATAACTGAAGTAAGTTATTTAATCTCTCTGTTTACCCCTGGTCCCCACAGCTAAGAACCTTACCTAGCACATAATAGGTACTCAGTAAGTAGCTACTAATGATGGATTCACTCAAAGCCTTACTTTAGTCTCCTATCAAAAGGTGGTAATAAAGCTACTCCAAGAATTCTTTTAAGGTTAGCCATAATACACAAGACGGCCCGGAATATTGTTGATATACAATAAATGGCACCATTTCTTTTCCAACTAGATAGTAGGTTACTTGAAGACAGCAACCCTAATTATTTGTATTTATACACCCAGGCCCTAGCACAACATCTGGACATGACAGGCACTTAGCATTTGTTGAATGAGGACCTAAAGAAGTCTAGGTCCAGGTCTGAGCACATAACCCAAGTTTGGCCCAAGTGCCTTTTCACTATAACCAGAATAATGGGAAAGGACCCTGTCCTCACATTTTGACATAACGTTCTAGTGATAAAAGCCTGGTGCTGCTTACAGCCATGGTTTCAGACTGAAGTAGGCAACCAAGGCCTTAGAGGATGAAACTAGGAGACAGAGAGAAGTAATATGAGAAAATAATGTAATCATGAGAAAAAAAATAGTGACCCTGCATCCAGTCATGCATGAGGCTGACTCTACCCCTGCCCTTTCTGTGGGTGGGTTATGTCAGCGTGGTAAGTTGGGTGAAGGTTAATAAACTAAAACTTCATGTGCTTTGGGAGAAGATGTTTAATTAGGAAAACTAGAAAGTAAAAGAATGTGACCACTTATTCTCTTATCATCCAGTGGAAATGTATATAGAGGATATGGTGGCGCTGGACACTGAAGATCTCTTTTCCAGGAGAAGAATGCTGACTTCTTTTTTTTTTTCTAAGATTTTATTTATTATTTGAGAGAGAGAGCAAGCGAGCAGGGGAAAGAGTGGAGTAAGAGGGACAAGCAGACTCCATGCTGAGCACAGAGCCTGAGGTGGGGCTCAATCTTCTGACCCCAAGATTATGACCTGAGCTGAAATCAAAAGTCAGACATTTAACCGACTGAACCACCCACGCACCTCAGAAGAGTGCTGACTTCTTGCAAGCATAGAAACAAATAGTCTTGCATAGAGAATAAAGATTAAAGGCTAAGGTGCCCAGCACTCAGAGCCCAAGGACAGCTTTCTATGATCTGAGAAGGCTAGCTGTTAACACCTAGCAACTTTATAGGAAATTTGGATTTAGGCTATAGAAAAAGGAATCCGGCTCACCCACCACCCAGTGGAAAGCCAAATTTGAGCACAGCCCCACCTGTTTATGGCCAGGCAACCTGAGCTTCCAGGGTCATAAACTGGATAACCCTGCTTATCTCTTCACAATGATCTAATAATTCCTCCCAATTTTCACATGAGTTAGTTAATGACGGCTGCATGTCACTTACAATTGAAGTAGTTTTGACTAATACGGGCTTAAGTGATACCCAAAACTGTGCTAGACAGTGAGTATAATGCAAGTACAGTTTGAGACTGTATTGTTCATTGGTACATCCCAAGTACTGAGACTGATGCTTGGTGCTTCATGGGCATTAACACATAAATGTTGAATGCAGGATCTAATAAAGTTTATATAAAATCTCATTTCATATTCACAGTAAATTATAATCCTCATTTCTACTCAGAAAACTGAGGCTTAGAAAAGTTAAGACATATAGCACACATAAATGATAGGATTAGAGTAAAACCCAGGTCTGACGCTGATTTATATTCTCTTAATTACTATTCATCTCCTCACTGCGTCAAAAGTGATCTGTAAATTGCTAAGAGGTATCAGAATCCAGTTTCCAAGAATTTAGGGTTGACTTATTTATATTATGGTAACCTCTAGCTCTGGTGGATGCTATGAACAAAAAGGGTTACATCTTATGCCTCTTGGCATTTGCCTTTTGCAGAGAGAAGTATGTAACTCTGCAAAACCAAGAAACATTTTTTCTCCCCGATGGACAAAAGCTTAAGAGGAAGGGAGAAGAGTACAGATTGGGAAATATTTGTTGTGACTTTCAGATTTCCATGACTATTTTCCAAAAAAAACGAATCACAGAGAGCATAGCAGAGGATGAGGGTGTGGTTCTAATTCAGCTCTATGGGTCCTTCCCTCTTGCCCATTCTTTCCTGGCACTGGGCAAGCTAAAGGCTGCATATTCACACACGTGTCCTTTGGCCAAGAGGGATTTATTTCTTGAGGCAGGTATGTAGGTACAAGTAGGTCCTATGTTTCTGTCAGTGGAGCACCCCCTTCTTGCTTGAAGCCAAAGTGTGGGGAGCTCCTGAGGACACTTCTAGGCTGCAGCTGGTGAGCGTTCTCAAGGCCACATATATCTCTCTGGGGACCAGGCACAGTGTCCAGTGGATGTTTTAGATTGCTATCCAAGCCACCTCGGCAGATCAAGTGGAATTAAAATGTACTGTGGCACTTCCAAATAAGAAGAGCTCAAAACACATGACCTCTTGGACCAGAGAAAAGATTTTGCTCCTTAGCAATCAGAAGGATTAAAGATTTTCTCCTCTGCTTTCTTCATTCCTCCTCTGAAAAAGTATGGAGGAGGCTCCTCTCTGGGCAGCAACATCACTCTTCAGTGCCTTTCTGTTCCCTTCTAGCTAGAGGATCTCTGGGAAAGAAGGACGTCTCATGGTCTTTATGGTATTGCCAGGGCAAGCAGAAAATAGTGAAGATGGGGGAGCAAGAAAGTCAGGAGTAATTCACACAATTAAATAGAACCTTAATCTAACATAAAAGTGAAGTTTGCATAGTTGCATTAGGTAACATCCTTAATATATTTACATATATATTCAACAAGGTGAAATTATGTCATATATGTTGACTTTCACCATTTATTTTATTATTTAAGATTTCACCATTCACTTTTAGATTTATCGTATTTCAAGTGAAAATGATCATTATTATCCTGCACAAACATTCCTATACTCTCCTGGATAATATACACTAAGAAATAATCATACAAGCAGACATTTTCATTTTTAAAATCTTTCTGATACCACATCTCATGTTGAATTTGTGAAAGCATGTACTTCCAATCAGCCAAGTAGAAGTATATTTGATATCAGGGTAACAAATAATATAATAATAAATCAAGTCCTTTATATTGTTAGTCTTTGAGTTTTGTTTTAAAAATTACTTACCTGAAGTTTCCTTAATGGTTTTCTTCGTATTAATAGTGCTGAATTTCTCAAAAGCAATTAATTGTCCCCAAGGCCCCCGGCTATGAATCTTCAGACAATGGTTTCTCCCTTATTTGAAGACTCAAACCTAATTTTTTCCATCCCACTTATTTATGACTTTTTAATTGCTTAAAATTGTTAGAGCCTAACAAATTATTAAGTATAGAACTCACATACAACTGATAAATAAGTAATTGGGGTGCAAAAATATTTAATATCAGGTAACAAAATGCATTTATAATAAATATTGAAGCTGAGGAAGGGAGGGATTTATTTCTTGAGGCAGATATGTAGGTTGACACATGCATGCTACACATTTTAGCAGACTACATGAATGACTTGAAATAAGTCATTTAACCTCTTTCAGCCTCAGTTTTCCCATAGATAAAAGGACAGTCATACTTATTCATGGAGTGGTTGTCAAGACTACAGAACATAATTCAGTTGAGCCGTTCACTTGGGGGCAAAAGAGATAATGAGTTCAGTGTGGAAGTTCATGCATTTGAGTTATCTATACATTATGCATAGGAGATGAGGAGAGAGTGCATAACTTTATATGTGTTTAGTACTTAAACAGAGAAAAGCACTAAAATCTAGAGTTTATAAGAGGAGTAACTAAAAAGTTACATGAAACGCGTAAGATGTGATAACGCCACTGCTGGGTTAGAAAGAAAACAAAAATACTAATTTGAAAAGATATATGCAACCCTATGTTTATTTTTTCTTAAAGATTTTATTTATTTATTTATTTATTTATTTATTTATTTATTTATTTATTTAGGACATTTATTTATTAAGCAGGGGGACTGGCAGAGAGAGAAAGAGAAGCAGGCTCCCCAATGAGCAAGGAGTTCAATGTGGAACTCGACTCCAGGACCCTGATATCATGACCCAAGCCGAAGGCAGACGCTTAACCGACTGAGCCACCCAGGCGCCCCCCAACCCTATGTTTATTACAGCATTATTTACAATAGCCAAGATATGGAAGCAAACTAAGTGCCCCCTGAATGACGAATGGATAAAGAAGATGTGTGTACACAAACACACAGAGACACAAATGTACACACAGAGAAATATATGCAGCCATAAAGAAGGATGAAATCTTGCCATTTTGTCACAATATGGTTGGACAAAGAGGGTATTATACTCAGTAAAATAATTCAGACTGTGAAAGACAAACACCATATGATTTCACTCATTTGTAGAATCTAAAAAGCAGAACAAACACAGAAACAAAAAGCAGAATCAGACCGAGATGGTTCTTCATAGAAAACAGCGAAACTAAAAACTCTAGAAAATACTTTCAAGGGAGAAATGAAAGTACAAATAAACAAAACCAGAACAGCTAACCATCACATTCTCTGATTTTTTTAAAGGTTAGTAAACTTCAAGAATTTTTTTAAAATTCTAAGACCTATGAATACATTTTAAGGTCTAGAAGTGTAATTTTATTGAAATTAACAGCATTTACAGTATTAGAATAGGAATGTACATAAGATATACTCTGATAAATTCTCATACATTCTTTTTTTTAAGATTTTATTTATTAATTTGACAGAGAGAGAGAGAGAGTACAAGCAGGGGGAGCAGCAGGGAGAGAGAGAAACATGTTCCCGCTGAGCAGAGAGCCTGACATGGGACTCAATCCCAGGATCCTGGGATCATGACCTGAGCCGAAGGCAGACGCTTAACCGACTGAGCCACCCAGGTTCTCCAATTCTCAAACATTCTAAATCCTAAGGGTTTTATTAATAAATTATTTCAAAGTGTAGGTAATGCACATGCTATATAAATGCTTTGAGAACAGAGTCAAATATATTCTGCACCCAAAAGAAAAAAGCAAAAAAGGTCAACTATACATATGTTATTGAGACAAATTCCTAAATATGATATTAATGAATATAATTTAATAGCAGTTTTGAAAGAAGAATGCACCATTCTGCATAGTATAATTTATCTTAAGAAGGGGAAGTTGACTCAATAGTAGGAAATCTTTTCCTATGATATACTATTACTACAAGGAAATTAATAACAGAAATTTCTCTAAAAGGCATTAAATTCCCATATTAATTATCTTCTATTGAACTTTCTCATAATTATCCATAAAATTATATTGTATCAATCTGAAATAGAGTGTCTGTTTCAAACCAAGAGCCAATATCATACTTACTGATGAAACATTACTTCCTTCAAAATACAGAATGATCCAAGGGCACATACTATTACCATTATTCACCAGTGTTTTAGTCATTCTGCAAATACTGTAAGACATAAGACAGGATACACACACACATATACATACATGAAAGGAAGGGGTGAGATATTATTTGCAAAAGACAAAAAAGGATAGGATGGAATATCTAAAAATTCAAAGGAATTAAATGAAAATCCAATAGGTTTATAGAAGAGTTCAGTAAAGTGGCTATGTTAAAAATAACTTTAGAAAAACATGTCATCCTTATATAATAGCAACAACTAGGTAGGAAAAATAATGTTAAAAGAAATCATGCTAAATGACAGTGGGCTAAGAGGTAGCCCTTGTTCCAGCTGTTGTGATGTGTGATCTTTACTTAAATAGATAAACAGTCTCTTGCACTTGATATGTAACAATTGATCTGATACTTGTGTTCTTTTCAATTCCCATCATTAAAGAAATACAAACAGTTCACCTGGAAAAGCCAGCATTACACATTCTATGTATTGCTCCTAGTCTATATTAACACATGCTTTCTGTTACAATACAATCTGAAAAGACCTTCATTGTCTTGATATTCCATGAAACATCATGCTGGTCCTCTATATTGATGATGTTGTGCTAATTATATCAGGTGATCAAGAAGTAGAAAATACTCTGGATATAATGCTGAAACACATATGTGCAGGGAGTGGGATATAAATTCTACAAAGTTTCCAGAGCCTACCATGGCAACAAAATTTTTAGGAGTCCAGTGGTCAAGGACATCCAGAATATCCATTTTAAGATAAAATATGTTGTATCTGGCCTTCTGTACCATCTACCACTAAGGAGGAAGAATAGCATCTAGAAGGATTCCTTGAATTTCTGAGATAGCTCAAACTGCCTTAGAAATATTGCCCTGTCTTGGGCGCCTGGGTGGCTCAGTTGGTTAAGCATCTGCCTTCTGCTCAGGTCATGATCCCAGGGTCCTGGGATCAAGTCCCGCATTGGGCTCCTTGCTCAAAGGGAGCCTGTTTCTTCTCCCTCTCCCTCTGCTGCTCCCCCTGCTTGTGTGCTCTCTCTCTCTCTGTTAAATAAATAAATGAAATCTTTTTTTAAAAAAAAGACATATTGTCCTGTCTTAATTATCAGGTGACTCTGAAGGATGTCAAATTTGAAGGGTCCAGAGGAGGCAAGGACTCTATAGCATACTCAGGATGTGGTACAAATTGCCCTGTTTCTTGGGCAATATGACCAGCAGATCCAACACTACTGAAAGTATCCATGATAGATAACAACAATTCATGGCATGTCTGACAAGCCTCAAAAAAAGAGTCAAAGTTAAGACTTTAGGTTTCTGGAGGAAGAACATGAAAGAACAGAAAATTACTTGTCATTTGAACACCAGATCCAGTAGTGTAGCTAGACCCAAATAAAGACTAACAGTCCATGGGCATCAAGTGATTATGCAGCCAGAGCTTCCTATTAATAACTAGGTATTGTCAAGTCCCCCAAGGTACAATGCCAGGTGAGCAAAATAGCAATTTATCATGATAACAGTACATTTTGGATAAAGCCCAAGATGCTCCCAATGGCTCAAATAACCTATACAAACTTGTGACCTAGACCCCTTACTCACCTATCTCTTGCATATAATGCTTCTCTATCAGCTTCATATATATATATATATAAAGCCTTTGGGGATATTTTCTATAGTCAGCTGATGGGGCAGTGCAATTTTGGGTATAGTTCACAGATGGGTCAAATATGTGTGTAGGTATAAGCTGAAAACACAATGGGGCACACTACAGGCTCACTCAAAGACTGTCTATAGTGAGAGGCAACTTCCCAAGTACACAGAGGTTTTTGTTTGTTTGTTTGTTTGTTTGTTTTAATTTATTTTTTTATTCTTATGTTAATCCCCATACATTACATCATTAGTTTTAGATGAAGTGTTCCATGATTCATTGTTTGTGCATAACACCCAGTGCTCCATGCAGAATGTGCCCTCCTCAATACCCACCACCAGGCTAACCCATCCTCCCACCCCCCTCCCCTCTAGAACCCTCAGTTTGTTTTTCAGAGTCCATCGTCTCTCATGGTTCGTCTACCCCTCCGATTTCCCCCGCTTCATTCTTCCCCTCCCGCTACCTTCTTCTTCTTCTTCTTCTTTTTTTTCTTAACATATATTGCATTATTTGTTTCAGAGGTACAGATCTGAGATTCAACAGTCTTGCACAATTCACAGCGCTTACCAGAGCACATACCCTCCCCAGTGTCTATCACCCAGTCACCCCTCCCTCCCACCCCACCCCCCACTCCAGCAACCCTGTTTGTTTCCTGCAATTAAGAATTCCTCGTATCAGTGAGATCATATGATACATGTCTTTCTCTGTTTGACTTATTTCACTCAACATAATACCCTCCAGTTCCATCCACGTCGTTGCAAATGGCAAGATCTCATTCCTTTTGATGGCTGCATAATATTCCATTGTATATATATACCACTTCTTCTTTATCCATTCATCTGTCGATGGACATCTTGGCTCTTTCCACAGTTTAGCTATTGTGGACATTGCTGCTATAAACATCGGGGTGCACATACCCCTTCGGATCCCTACTTTTGTATCTTTGGGGTAAATACCCAGTAGTGCAATTGCTGGATCATATGGTAGCTCTATTTTCAACTTTTTGAGGAACCTCCATACAGTTTTCCAGAGTGGCTGCACCAGCTTGCATTCCCACCAATAGTGTAGGTGGGTTCCCCTTTCTCCGCATCCCCACCAACATCTGTTGTTTCCTGACTTGTTAATTTTAGCCATTCTGACTGGTGTGAGGTGGTATCTCATTGAGGTTTTGATTTGGATTTCCCTGATGCCGAGCAATATTGAGCACTTTTTCATGTGTCTGTTGGCCATTTGGATGTCTTCTTTGGAGAAATGTCTGTTCATGTCTTCTGCCCATTTCTTGATTGGATTCTTTGTTCTTTGGGTATTGAGTTTGATGAGTTCTTTATAGATTTTGGATACTAGCCCTTTATCTGATATGTCATTTGCAAATATCTTCTCCCATTCTGTCGGTTGTCTTTTGGTTTTGTTGACTGTTTCCTTTGCTTTGCAAAAGCTTTTTATCTTGATGAAGTCCCAATAGTTCATTTTTGCCCTTGCTTCCCTTGCCTTTGGTGATGTTTCTAGGAAGAAGTTGCTGCGGCTGAGGTCGAAGAGGTTGCTGCCTGTGTTCTCCTTTAGGATTTTGATGGACTCCTGTCTCACATTGAGGTCTTTCAACCATTTGGAGTCTATTTGTGTGTGTGGTGTAAGGAAATGGTCTAGTTTCATTCTTCTGCATGTGGCTATCCAATTTTCCCAACACCATTTGTTGAAGAGACTGTCTTTGTTCCATTGGACATTCTTTCCTGCTTTGTCAAAGATGAGTTGACCATAGAGTTGAGGGTCCATTTCTGGGCTCTCTATTCTGTTCCATTGATCTATGTGTCTGTTTTTGTGCCAGTACCATGCTGTCTTGATGATGACAGCTTTGTAATAGAGCTGGAAGTCCGGAATTGTGATGCCACCGGCTTTGCTTTTCTTTTTCAACATTCCTCTGGCTATGCGGGGTCTTTTCTGGTTCCATACAAACATAGTATTGGAAGTCCTAGCCACAGCAATCAGACAACAAAAAGAAATCAAAGGCATCCAAATTGGCAAAGAAGAAGTCAAACTCTCACTCTTTGCAGATGATATGATGCTTTATGTGGAAAACCCCAAAGACTCCACCCCAAAACTGCTAGAACTCATACAGGAATTCAGTAAAGTGGCAGGATATAAAATCAATGCACAGAAGTCAGTGGCATTCCTATACACCAACAACAAGACAGAAGAAAGAGAAATTAAGGAGTCGATCCCATTTATAATTGCACCCAAAACCATAAGATACCTAGGAATAAATCTAACCAAAGAGACAAAGGATCTGTACTCAGAAAACTATAAAATACTCATGAAAGAAATTGAGGAAGACACAAAGAAATGGAAAAACGTTCCATGCTCATGGATTGGAAGAACAAATATTGTGAAGATGTCAATGCTACCTAGAGCAATCTACACATTCAATGCAATCCCCATCAAAATACCATCCACTTTTTTCAAAGAAATGGAACAAATAATCCTAAAATTTGTATGGAACCAAGTACACAGAGTTTTGAGCAGTATACTTGTTCTCTTTTTTACATGGAGGAAGAAGGGACCCTGAGGTAGGAATGGGTTCTTGGGCAGTATCCAAGAGTGTAGTTCTGGGGTCTACAAGCCATAGCCCTTGGGCCAAATCCAGCCTGATGTCTGTTTTATAAATAAGGTTTTATTGGAATACAACCACACTCATTTACTTACATATTGCCTATAACTGCTTTTGGGCTACAGTGGTAGAAGCTGAGTAGTTGCAGGAGGAACTATTATGGCCAGCAAAGACTTATTATCTGGTTCTTCATATAACGAGTCTTCCTACTCCTGATACTGTTCATTGGGAAGGGATCAAAAGAACAATATTGGAAGATCAGAGACATGACTAACTGGGGAAAATGTGTGTGAATGTAGACATGAGAGTGGGCACAAAATGTGCAGAACTTTCATATCAATGCCTACCAGTCATCATCCACTAGTGAAGAGACAATAAGCAACCAAATAGAAAAGATGTCTCATTCAATGGAAGTCAGCTAACCTCAGTTTTCAGATATATTGTATCTTGAGATGGAAGTCATACAAGGACCAAAAACATGGAAAGAGAATGAGAGAGAGAGAAATCTTAGATATGGGTTTATGGGTTTATGCTAGCACTGCTATCCCAGGGTTTACAGAGGACCCAGTGTGCCCAATTGATCAACATGAGGTGCCTAAATAATATGAGTGCATCATACTAAGGATCCCCTCTTATATCTAAAGAGGTGCAAATATGGGTACATATCAGAGGACTCACTGATTCTACCAAACTCATAATTCATATAGTCAGCCTGATAGAGCATTGTAACAGACTTTTAGGGGTTCAGTATGGTTTCAGTTTGGGGACAGCATCCTCAAGTTATAGTCACTGCCTTCCAAGATGTGGTATATACCTTAAACCAATGATCTTTATATAGTACTGTATAATTGATAATTAAAATACACAGGTTTCTCTGCTCACCATCACTCTCAAGGACTCATGTGGGAAATTTCTACTTTCTATTCCTGAAACTTTGGCCTTTATGGGGATAGAGATCCTGAAACACTGAAAATGGGTGGGAGGTGGGAATGGTGGCTAATACTTCCATCATGGACACAGTAAGTATTCTACTAAACTAAAGCTATGTCTACCGTTTGGTCATTCTGAACTTCTCATCCCTGAAAACAAACAGTCAAAGAAAGGAGCTCTTACAATTGGCTCTGATTTTCACAAAGAGCTAGAATTCTGCTAAATAATAGGAGCAAGGACTGTATCTGGAACTCTAAGGCATATTGGGTTCCTCTTGGTATTCCCATTTCTATACCATATAAGGAACACTGTGAATTAAAATAAGGAAAGATAACAAAAAATGTGCAAAAGGTTTGAATAGACTATTAACAAAAGAGGATATCCAAATGGCCAACATAAATCATGAAAAATCATGATTTCCTTTGTTAGTCATCAAAGAAGTGCAAATTACACCATGATGTGATGTCAATACACACCCACCAGAATGACTAAAAGGAAACAAAACAAAATAAAACAAAACAGAAAAAATCAAATGTTGACAGGATGTCAAAACCAAAACTCTCATATGCTGTTGGTGGGGGTGTAAATTGGTATACTACTGTGGAAAAATGTTTGGCAGTATTTAAATGTGTGCATGTATTCACTAAAAGATGTGTACTGGGTGTTCATAAAAGCATTGTATGAAATAGCCTAAATCTCCATCAACAATAGAATAGATAAATATTATTGTATATTCACACAGCTGATTGTAGCAATAAGAATGAAAAATCCACAATTACTTGCAAAAATATAAATAAACCAAACAAACATAATGCTGAAAGAAAGATGTCAAGCACAAGAATACATACTATGTGATTCCATGTACATAAAGTATAAGAATAGGCAAAAATAATCTAGGCTGTAGAAATCACAGTATGCTTCTCCTTGTAGGGGAAAAAGGTTGTAGATACTACAAATAAATGAGCTTCTGGGGTTCTGTTAATATCCTGTTTGTTTGTTTTTTATATGATTGCTAGTTATGGTTGTGTTCAATTTGTGAAAATTCATTGATCTGCATACTATTTTCACTTTTCTCCTATATACACTTCAGTGAAAAGTTCAAAGAAAGAGAAAAACTATAACCTCATTTGTTGTTAAAGTCAAGGACTTCTGGGTTACATATTTAAAAGACTAGCACTATCTATAGATAAAACATTAAATTATTAATAGTAGCTGTATATGGTGCTAGGAATGATTTTTCTTCTTCCTATTTGTATGCATTTAATGAGCACATATGGCTTCAAAATAAAAAATATTTTAAGCTGAAACTGCTTTTTCATTATGTTAAATTAAATCTATTTATCATTTTTTAGTCATGAGAACATGATTAAAAGAGATGTGGGTAGACCAGCATTATGAATGATACTTTTTAGTACCTCTAATATGCCTCTAATCTTCAGAGCCATGTTGCTGGTATTGTTAGTACCAAACAGTGCGTGAAAAAGAAGAAAAATGAAACATGGCCTGGGTGTTTCCTCTTGCTCACTGCTCATGTTGGAGAATTTGTGACAGCTGAAGTCAAGATGCCTTTACACATGATTGATACCCCTTCTCCCTAACTCCACCATATTAAGAATGTTCATCTTCAGTACAGTTATAATCATACACGATATGTTTTAATCCTTCACATCTGCTTGTTCTCATCTCCCACTGGTCATTTCCACAGCAACTTCTAAAGTCTAAAAAGAATAATTACCTCCTTAGGAAATACCTATTGAAGAGAACACCAAGTTGTAAACATTAAATACCTTGTCCAGATTTCACAAGAGGCAAGAGGCCTGGACAACACCCATCAACACATTTCTCTTTTAATTTCCACAGTACCTGGTATTCCAATTGATGTGGAATCTGTAAATTGAGCACAACTCTCAATGTGGAGCACCAGTATGCTTACTGCTCCACCCCTGTTCATGCTGATTATCAATTCAATAAATAAAATAATAATAATACTATAATCATTAATAATATAATAATATAATCTGAAAATAGAGCCACCCTAGGCAGCGGAGGATAAAGTTAATGACTATGCATTAATTCAGATGGCATTTGTGATCAATCTCTGTATTCATCAAAGCCTAATAAAAACAGAAATCCTTGTAAGTATTTAAAAGAGAAATTTTACTACAGAAAAATAGATGCATAGATGATGGAAGAATCTATGGGGTCATTAACCCAGAAATAAGCCATAGCAGGATGCCATTTCCCCTCCTGCACTAGGGGATGTGGTTTAGCTAAACCCAGAAACCAGAGTCACATAGTATAAGTCAGAATCAATGGCTTGTCCAGCAGGATCTAGAGCCACGAGAAAGACCCTGCTATTGGCAGAAATGCTACCCCTGGAAGAGACAGTGGATTATAGAATAAATATGTCAAAGACAAACACAATTCCTAAAGTCACGGCAGCAGAAAATAGAATGGAGGGCACCTAGGTGGCTCAGTCATTAAGTGTCTGCCTTCGGCTCAGGTCATGATCCCAGGTCCTGGGATCGAGCCCCGCATCGGGCTCCCTGCTTGGCGGGGAGACTGCTTCTCCATCTCCCACTCCCACTGCTTGTGTTCCCTCTCTCGCTGTGTCTTTCTCTGTCAAATAAATAAATAAAATGTTAAAAAAAAAAAAAAAGAAAGTAGAATGGAGAGACTGCCCTAGGTTTATCCTACACTGAATTTTCACCCTTCCCTGATCATCAAAAAACAAAACAAAACAAAACCCTGAAAGAGGGTGGACCATTAGATTCAGGGCTCATCTTAGTCTTTGAATTTTGCCATTTACTAATAAAATAACCAATAATCCCTATTCCTGGTATAAGAGAGATTACTAATCAAAAGTGCCCTGAATCAATGAATCACCTAATTTGTATTATTCCAAGAGTGGCAAAGAAATCATAATTGGTAGCATCATGTAATTTTGCCCATTTTATCCTATTTGAAGTAGCATTTGGGATGGACAGAAACCATGTATAACTATATATAATCTATCTATCTATCTATCTATCTATCTATCTATCTATCTATCTATCTATCATCATCATCTATCTATGTCAATCCAGCCTAAAATTTATAGGGTAAGATGTTTAAGAGTGCTCTCTCTGGTCCCCCTGATGAACTTCTTTTAGAAATAATTTTCCAAATCTTCTCATATTCTTTCAAGCCAATCATTTAATCATGAATTGCTTTATACTTACACATAAGAGTAGAGAATAATGTTATAAATGCCCTGTTAACTATCACCATAAATTATTCATATTAACTTTTTTTTTACTTTTTTAAAAAGATTTTATTTATTTATTTGACACAGAGAGAGCACGAGTAGGGGAAGCAGCAGGTAGAGGGAGAGGGAGAAGCAGGCTCCCCACTGAGCAAGGAGCCCAATGCGGGACTTGATCCCAGAACCCTGGGATCATGACCTGAGCCAAAGGCAGCCACTTAAAGACTGAGCCACCCAGGTGCCCCCTTTTTTTACTTTTTAAGTAAAACTTTTATTTTAGAACAGATTTAAATTTACAGAAAGATTGTGAAATTAGTATGGAGAGATCCCATACTCCCCATAGCCAGTCTTCCTTATGAACATCCGTCATTAGTATATTTGTCACAATACTGAACTGATGTTGATACGTTATCAACTAAACATTTTATTCCAATTTCATTAGTTTTTATCTAATGTACTTTTACTGTTCTAGGATTCCGTCCCAGATACCACATTACATTTAGTTGCCATGTCTTCTTAAGTTTTCTTAGCTATGATAGTTTGTCAGACTTTTCTTGCTTTTGACAACTTTAACAGTTTTGAGTACTAGTCAGGTATTTTTTAAAATGCCCTTCAATTGAGATTTGTCTGATAATTTTCTCAGGATTAGATTAGGGTTTAGGATTTAAGAGAGGAAGATCAAGAGGTAAAATGCCATTTTCATCATATCATGTCAAAGTACATGATATGTACTTACCACTGTTGATATTGACTTTGATCACCTCAAAAAGGTAGTCTTTGTCAGATTTCTCCACTGCAATCTTACTCTCTTCTTTTTGTTGCTTCTATGCTATACTGTGTGGAAGAAAGTCATTATGTACAACCCACACGTAAGGAATGGCAAGATAGGCCCTTTCTCCTTGAATACCTATATAAATTCTTTGGAATTCTACTGCATGGAAGATTTGTCTCTCCTCCTCCATTTATTTACATGAGTGTGTTCTTGAGGAGATTTATTTTATGTTTTAGGTTATAATTTAATACTACTATTTTGTTGCTCAAATATTTCCAGCTTTAGACAGTAAGAGCTTTTACAGTTGGATCTGTGTCCCTTTGACATATCTTTATCCTTTATGTTATGGGTTTTTTTTAAACACTTCCTCAATGTCTGGCACTGCAAGATGCTCCAGGATGACCTTGCATATATTTTTTAAAGATTTTATTTATTTATTTGACAGAGAGAGAGCACAAGCAGAGGGAATGACAGGCAGAGGGAGAGGGAGAGAGAGAAGCAGGCTCCCTGTAGAGCAGGGAGCCCGATGCAGCACTCGATCCCAGCATCCTGGGATCATGACCTGAGCCCAAGGCAGACACTTAACTGACTGAGCCACCCACGCATCCCCATCTTGTATATTTTTTGCAACATTCTTATAATCACCATTTCTCCACAGAGTCCTGGTTCTTTTTATTGGAGAATGATAATAGAAACTTAAGATCTGGGTACTAAGTGTACTTTTTGCTACTGGGAAGCCATTGCTTTTAAGACCTTTCAGCTGACAGAGAAAATATATGTGTTTATATTAACCCATGTATGTATACATAGCTATAAATGTCTCTCTCTATATATATATATCCATTTGAATCTATATTAATTTAAACTTGACCTCATATTGATGTACCCAACTCCAAGTCATGTATTCACTTATTCAATTCTATGTATAGTGATTTCAGAATTGTTACCCTGTACCTCAGTAGGAAATGTTACAGAGTAAAGTGGGAAGTGGGGCTGAAAATAGGATTGGTTGAGAGCTTTGATAAAAATATAAGAATTACATACCTAGATTTCCCTCCCCACTTTAAGAAGGTGGGTGACCTGAGCCAACTTATGCATTAGGCACAGCAGGCACAAGTCCACAATACTTTTGGGGACCTATGAAAATATTTTAATTTCTTTCACATTCACTCTCTCTCTTCAGAGATGACATGATACTTTCTGTGGAAAACCCAAAAGATTCCACCCCTAAATTACTAGAACTCATACAGCAATTCAGTAATGTGGCAGGATACAAAATCAATGCACAGAAATCCGTTGCTTTCCTATACACTAACAATTTAACTGTAGAAAGAGAAATTAGGGAATCGATTCCATTTACAATAGCACCAAAAACCATAAGATACCTTGGAATAAACCTAACCAAAGAAGTAAAGGATCTATACTCTAGGAACTACAGAACACTTATGAAAGAAATTGAAGAAGACACAAAAAGATGGAAAAACATTCCATGCTCATGGATTGGAAGAATACACATTGTTAAAATGTCTATTTTGCCCAGAGCAATCTATACTTTCAATGCCATCCTGATCAAAATATCAATGGCATTTTTCAAAGTGCTGGAACAAATAATCCTAAAATTTGTATCAAATCAGAAAAGATCCCGAATCAACAAGGAAATGTTGAAAAAGAGAAACAAAGCTGGGGGCATCACGTTGCCTGATTTCAAGCTATATTACAAAGCTCTGATCATCAAGACAGCATGGTACTGGCACAAAAACAGACACATAGACTAGTGGAACAGAATAGAGTGCCCAGATATGGACCCTCAACTCTATGGTCAAATAATCTTCAACAAAGCAGGAAAAAATATCCAATGGAAAAAAGACAGTCTCTTCAATAAATGGTCCTGAGAAAATTAGCCACATGCATAAGAATGAAACTGGACCATTCTCTTACACCACACACAAAGATAAACTCAAAATAGATGAAAGACCTCAATGTGAGACAGGAATCCATCAAAATTCTAGAGGAGAACATAGGCAGTAACCTCTTCGACATCTGTCACGGCAACTTCTTTCAAGACACGTCTCCAAAGGCAAGAGAAACAAGACAAAAATGAACTTTTGGGACTTCATCAAGATAAAAACCTTCTGCACAGCCAAGGGAACAGTCAACAAAACAAAGAGGCAACCCACAGAATGGGAGAAGATATTTGCAAATGACACTACAGATAAAGGGCTGGTAACCAAGATCTATAAAGAACTTCTCAAACTCAACACCCAAAAAACAAATAATTAAGTCAAAAAACGGGCAGAAGATGTGAACAGACACTTCTCCAAAGAAGACATACAAATGGCTAACAGACACATGAAAAAATGTTCAACATCATTAGCCATCAGGGAAATTCAAATCTTTTACATTCAGAGCTAAAAAAGTGAGTTTCATCCAGCCTGAGTTATATTTGTCTTTATATAAACACAGTCATAAAATACAATTTTTCTTTTATTTTTTTATGGAGGAAGATGTTCATGAAGGCAAAAGAGTGTCATAATGCAGTCCTGCGAATGACAGCTGCTCTTCCACTATGAAAAAGATAGGAAAGTTGATTTGATTTGTGGAGAAGCTGAAACAGAGGCATTTCATTTACAGAAGACAGGCTTATGATGCTGATAAAGGGGATCGCAAATGGAAAATCTGGCCCTAAAATGTCCAGTTCCTGGGCCTTTCTCTATTTGTAATGAGTGGTCACAAATAGGCTTAATCAATTTCTATGCCAGGGTAAAGAAGGCAGGATTATTTTTGAGAGAACTGACAGACTCTAAAGAAAAAATCCACAATTATCCAATGAAAAAGCCATTTTGTCAAGCTATAGCCAGGGAGTAATGCCACCAGCCCACAAATCCTAGCTCTGCAAAGCAGATAGCTTCTAACTCATAAAGGCTTTCACCTTAATTATAAGTAGGACAAAAAGAACATTATCATATACCATGAGGTCTTTAATTTGAAAAAAAAAAAAACAGAAAAAAATGTTGAAGCAAAGATAATGCTAATGTAGGAGGCAAAAAATTTCTCTCAAAGAAAGAGAAAGAAACCTAATTTTAGCATTCTGAGAGAAATAAAGATAATACATCCAAAAACATGAAAAATATGCATACCTGGTTTTTAAAACAAATATATTTAGGTAATAAGGAGGAACTCCTGGAAATTAAAAATATAATAGAAAAATATAAAATATATTAAAACATAGAGAAGATAAAATAGAGTAAATCTTCCAGGAAACAGACTAAAAAGAAAGACAGTGAAGATAAAATCTGAGAAAATAAATGAATCAAACTAGGAGGTACAACGTTTATGATGAACAGGAGTCCCAAACGATGAGACTAGGGAAATCCAAAGGAAAAAATATATAAAGGACATAAAATAAATAAACTTCTAGAGCTTAAAGACATGTTTTCAGACTCAACAGGCCTATGAAATACCTTTAATGCAAGAATAAAAATATCCACGTGAACGCAAATTATTTTTGAAATTTTAGGACTTAAAATAAAAGCTTCCAGAAAAACAAAAATCAGAGTACCAGAAATCAGACTTTTCATCTGCAATACTGGAAGCTAGAAGAGGGACCAATGTCTTCTCAATTTAAAGCCTGTAATTTTACATCCAATATATAAACTATTTCCAACTTGTAATTCCATATTCAGACAAAATATCAATCTTGAGATTAGGACAAAGATATCAACAGACAGGGAAAGTTTTTTTAAAAAATTGTTCCCGTACACCATTTCTCAAGGGGCTACTGGACAATAGAGTGTTTCAAAACAAAAATTTAACCAAGAAAGAGGAAGACATAGATGCAATAACACAGGAGGGAGGCAAAAGGAATTTCCAAAATGAGGGTAAGGGGAAATATGAGTCTGATAATCATGTTGCAGGCCTCACAAGCAATTACTACACACTGGAAGGGGCCAACAGGGATATCTTCAAAAGAAGATATTGAAACCGATAATTCAGCTGATATGTGTTGAACTGATGAAGAAGTTTACATAGCTCTGGCAGAGATGTTGAGAGTGAATTAGTTTTAGTTATTAGATTAATTCAGCAAATAGCCCAAAAAAGTAATTATTAACACCATGGAAAACAAAAAATGGGATAAGAAAGGAACTCGAGTATACTACGTGGCTTAATTGTGATGAAAACATTTCCATATAATAGTGAAAATATTGATTGCAGTTTTATAAATGTGGTATATTAGTACATGCAGAGGCAGTGAATGTGTGTGTACATGATGTAAGGAAACTAAATCCTCATCCTCCTAAGTCTCTTGAATATGTCCACTTCTGATCTCACCAACTAGTTTTTCATCTCTTCCTTGGATTTCTCTAACAAATTATGAAATGCTCATTCTATACCCATTCTTCCCATAGTTTGTTCTGCAGTCTACACTAGAGCACAGTTTTCTACACACAAGTCTAGTCATATCACATTGTACCCTTTAAGGGCTTCCTGATGCCCTTAGGACAAAAACCCTAGTCTTTGCTATGGCCCTCCACATACTACATAATCTAAACCCTTCCTACTCTAATTCATTGCTTTATATTGCTCTTCCTTTAACTCTCTTTTCTTCAACAGCCTTTCAAAGATGTCAGAGAATCTTTCCTGCATAGAAGTGTATCACATTTTATTCCTTCTTTTCGGAAAGCTTCTCTCCCAATTATGTCCCCAATATTACCTACACTGAGTTGGCCCATTGCCTGACACATCTTGACTCAAGTGTCATTTGCTCAAGGATGTTTTCTGATCTCCCATACTAGAAACTACCATTATCCTAAGTAATAACCCTTTACCAATTCTTTCCAAAACAACTTACTTAAATTTCAAAGGAACAATTTTCTATTTGCATTCATATTATGTTTCTTCAAGCTATCGTTATTGAATTACATAATTAAAGTATCAAGTAAAACTTATAAAAACAAGTTTAGGAACAAACTCAACTGATGGAATAAGGGCACAACTGAATGGGTGAGAACAAAAAGTGAGCGTATTAGCGAGCAGCCTGTTAGTGTTCAGCATGGCTGGCACCTCATCCATTAAATTCTATAGAGTAATGGAAAGCATCAGGGAATGAGGGGTATCAGTTAAATAGGGGTCAGGTGAAAAAGCTTCTACTACATTTGATTCATTCTTAAAAGTTCTGTGAGGCAGGGACATGTTTGCATTGTCTTATCAGTATAAAGATATGGTATAGCATAGTCAGTGCATGAAACACAGGTATACAGTAAAGATTTTGCAAATAAATGAATACAAAAATACATGAACATGTTTGTAAATAGTCTGTTGGCTACTGATCACATATCCTTCACATCTGCTTCACTGATACTGCCTGGAACATTTGTACTGACCTTCTTGTTCTTTGCCTTGCAAATAATTTCTACAGCACTCTGTAATTGTATTGGTAATTGTGTTGTTCAAAAAGCTCCAATCCACAAATTAAGCGTGCTTTAGAGCATGATTAAACGCCACAGAGCAAAATTACTGAGGAAAATCCATTATTGTTATCTAAACAGCTGAACCACTTTCCAAAATATTCATAACACAAATTGTTCTTCTAAAGGGGAAAAATGGGCCTTTGCCCATTTCATTGCCCTTTGCCAATGAAAACTGTTCATGGTTTACAGAAAGGCTAAGTTAAAAAATGTTACCAAAGCTTAATGGGGCAAAGATAATATATTCTCTGTATAACTGAGCTTTTTTTTTAAGATTTTATTTACTTATTTGATAGAGAGAGAGCACAAGCAGGGGTAGTGGCAGAAGGAGAGGGAGAAGCAGGCCCCCTGCTGATAACTGGGCATTTTTAAACTTTTTTTAAACATTAAATTATTTAAACTGCAAAAAAATATGCATGGAACTTTATTTAGTAAATTCATTTTGAATAATAATGAATTAAAACTGTAATTCAGAGAATTATATGTGGGTTGATATCACAGGTAATGATTTTAATTATACTTAAAATAAAAGGAAAAAAAGCAGGCAAACCTTATCAAACACAAACATAGCATGGCATACTTGATCTTTTCACTTGTTCTCTGTTTTGTAATTGTTTATATTTTCTTTATTACTTTTTTAAATTACAAAGGCATTACATACTTTCAGTGACAAGTAAAACCATAGGGGGATGTATAAAAAAAGTAAAGAATCTGTACACACACCTGGATAACCACTACTTTGATCCCTATACATACAAACATATACCATCTATAGCCATATGGATTTGTATATAATATATAACATAAGATATGTAATATATTTAGATTGCATTACTTTTATAAGAATTAGATCATACTATATCCATTAATTTGAACTTTGCTTTTAAATTTTTACTAACATTTAGATCTTCTTTTAATTCAGTATATATACATGTATTTAATACTTCTACTTATTTTGTTTTTATGGAAAGAGTCAAGATGTCCATCGACAGATGAATGGATAAAGAAGATGTGGTATACATATACAATGGAATATTATGCAGCCATCAAAAGGAATTAAATCTTGCCATTTGCAACGACATGGATGGAACTGGAGAGTATTACACTGAGCGAAATAAGTCAATCAGAGAAAGACATGTATCATAGGATCCCACTGATAGGAGGAATTCTTAATCTCAGGAAACAAACTGAGGGTTGCTGGAGTGGTGGGGGGTGGGAGGGATGGGGTGGCTGGGTGATAGACATTGGGGAGGGTATGTGCTATGGTGAGTGCTGTGAATTGTGTAGGACTGTTGAATCACAGACCTGTACCTCTGAAACAAATAATACATTATATGTTAAAAAAAAGAAGAAGATAGCAGGAAGGGGAAAATGAAGGGGGGGGGGAATCGGAGGGGGAGACAAACCATGAGAGACTATGGACTCTGAGAAACAAACTGAGGGTTCTAGAGGGGAGGGGGTGGGGGGATGGGTTAGCCTGGTGATGGATATTAAAGAGGGCACGTATTGAATGGAGCACTGGGTGTTGTATGCAAACAACGAATCATGGAACACTACATCAAAAACTAATGATGTAATGTATAGTTATTAACATAACATAATAAAATAAAATAAAAATAAAAAAATTCAATTAAATTAGCCAACTTACCAACATATCATTAGTTTCAGATATAGAGTTCAGTAATTCATCAGTTGTGTATAACACCCAGTGCTCATCACATCATGTGCCCTCCTTAATGCCCATCACCCAATTACCCCATTCTCCCATCCACCCCCCCCTCCAGAAACCCTCAGTTTGTTTCCTAGAGTTAAGAGTCTCTCATGGTTTTTAAATTAGTCTTATTTTATCTACTGACACTATGAAATCATAAGTGCCTATTGCTGAAAAATGTGTTTGTTAGAATAAAAATACTTTTGCTTTATGTTCTTTATTAGAAATTCAAGATAATAAGCCTTCACAAATATTTAATGTTAATGGATATGAGAGGCATTAACTTGCAAAATTTAACCATATTTACTATTCCAAACATGAAAATGTCTATTAAATAATATTAGAAGTTTTTTTAAATAAAGATTTTATTTATTTACTTGCCAGAGAGAGGGAGAGAGAGAGCACAAGCAGGGGGAGCTGCAGGCAGAGGGAGAAGCAGGCTCCCCGCTGAGGAAGGAGCCCCATGCGGGACTCGATCCCAGGATTCCGGATCATGACCCGAGCCGAAGGCGGATGCTTTAACTGACTGAGCCACCCAGGCGTCCCAATATTAGAACTTTTAATACCTCTAATTGTCACACCAAAAAACACTGACAGGATAAACTAGTGCTGATCTCTTACAAATTTCATTTCAAAATTCCCAGTCATATTATATTCTTTTCTCCTGGTTGCATAGGTTTTGAAGAGTTTATTTTGTGCTAAGATAAACTGAAAGAAGAAAATAAGAGAAAGGCAGCAACTAAATTATTTCATAGCACTAACCATAACAATGTCTATAAATTTATACCATCTACTCCACAAATATATTGGCCAATTATGCCATTTCGGCAGGGATCTCAGTTTAATAGAATTCATGGAAGAATTACAATGATAAAGTTCAGAAAAATAGAAGTATTCTTTTTTCTTTTCTGTTATAGTTTTAAAGCAGATAAGTTTTTAGCAAGTTTCACTTCCTTCTATGACAATTCATGGGGGAATAAAACCTTTTTTCCTCCCCATGCCAGCAGATACAGTATTTGAAATGCTTTTTATTCTGTCCTGAATTCCAAGTCTTTGAGTCTTAAAGAAGCCAATGTAAAGAAAGGCATCTTCTTTCCAGAACTTGTCTTTTAAAGTTCTCATACATAGAGATGAAGCAATAATAATGCTTTCAGAGAGCACTCTTATTGAATGGAAATCTTCATCTGTACTCTAGCTAAGGAGGATGAATGTTCTAACCTTGAGACACCCTTTTATTTTGTCTTTATGAGGATGAACATCTCTCGGATAGAGCTACCACAAAAGAAATAGGCAAAAAGCCCAAGTCATATTCATTCAGTGTGGATGCCCATGTAAGTGTCCATGTTGACTGTACTATACCTTGAAATGGGAAACATCATTAAAAGAAATTTCAGATGCAAATCAACAGTATTTCACCTAGTGATATATTCATTTAAAATATAAAAGTGAAATATAAGAACTATTGTCAGCTGTAAGCAGCTTTATAAGGTCAATTTTATAAACAACTTTGTTGACAAAATTATAGAACCACCTCCATTCCACACTCACCTAGGAAATGAAAACAGCTAATTTTAACTCTATTGTGTCATTATCTGAAAAAAGATTTATATAATCTATGAAGAGTCATAATCTGTAAATTCCTTGCTCAACCTTAAATATATGGTGAGGAAAAGCATTTATTTTTTCAGAAAGGATATTCTACACCAATCTTACTTCCCCACAAGAATCATCTATTTTTATATCAGTCAGGAAAAAAGTTATGTTGCAGTGCCAGACTATTTCCCAAATCTCAGAGAATTAAAATATTATAGGATAATTTCTCATTCATATTACCTGTCTATTGTGAATCCAGTTGGTTCTTTGTTCTGGATTGTTCTTATTCTAGATCCAGAGTAAAGGGCCCACTCTCTGGAAAATTGCTGGTCCCAGTGACATAGATAAAGAGCTTTGGAGAATCTTGCGCCAGCCAGAAACTTTCATGCCTCATCTCCCCCTCACAACTCATTGGCCAAAAATAGTCACATGGCTCCATCCAGTTACAGGGTCAGGATGACCAGTCCTGAGAAGTTAATGAATGCCTAGAAGGAAGAGAAACAAAAATACTTTTGCTAAATAGCAGTAATGAATACTACAGTTCAACATGCTGTCTACCAAATACTCACGTCCTCTCCCTCCTTCATAAAAGAAATATGTATCCTCTCCCCTCACGGAATCAATTCTACAACCCCATCCAGGGTTGGCATTAAACTCAAACTCAGCATCTCTTTTATATCAAGTGTGTTGAAGTCTTCTTGATCTGTAGACCAATGGACTAAAAAGTTATCTACAAATGCCAGCCCAATATTCAATGGTGAAACAAGGACAGAATAACAACAATCACACAATTGTCACAGAATTTTTAGTCAAAGCTTATGGCTTATTTGGCAATATGACTCTCTTTAAAACTTTGTAGACTTTTTCCTTATTTAAGTCAGCTCCATATGTACCATCATTTTTAGTCATCCTTTCTTAGATTTATTATCTTTTTTGTTATTGTATCACCTCCAACCGTCTTTTTTCTCCTGCCCTAATTACAAGATACTTGATCCTTTCAGATTTTGGCTGGAGAGTCACATGCTTAATCTTTTCTCTCAGTGATTTTGTTTAAATGAATATGCCTCCTGGATACCATAGCCTTATTTGACCATTGCTCTAAGATTTTTTAATCCACTCAGAGATTTTACAATGGCAGCCATATTTTAAATTTGAAACTTGCCATAGAATGAATTCTAATCGGCCTTTATTTGTCAAAAGTTGTCTCAGTTTTAGTTTTCACCAGTTTTGGATGAGAATTAGCTGCCTCTTAAAAAACTCTGTGGCTAGAATTCTTAACTATTCTCTTTAATTACTGCTTGCAAGTTGGTTCTTTTCTTCCCCCTCTCTCTCATTTCTCTCAGTCTCTCTCATTTCTCTCAGTATCTCTCTTTATCTGATCGCTTTCTCTTCTTCCTCTTTCTTCTCATCCCTCTCTGTCAAGTATTTAATTCCACACATGCTTTCACTTTTCTGTTTTACAACTTTATTTCCTAAAGTTACAACTTCACTTAATATATTATCTGCCTATCAGGTGAATGTAGATTACGGTTTTACTACATATTTAATCATTAAACAATATGAATTACCATCATTCCAGCTTCAAATACCAGTTCCCTTACTTTCCATTATATGTCTCCTAAGTAATGACAGACATTGTAGTTATTTGGTTATAACAATACACCAGTTATTGGTACCAACATCTGTATTAGTAATATAGGTGATGCTGTGATAACACACAATCCCATAATCCTAGTGACTTTAGATGGTTAATTTTTTATTTATATTATATGCCCATCATATTATATGCCCATCAAGAGTTAACTGGAAGCTCTGTTCTGGGTGTCATTACTCAACAACCCAGACTGACAAAGGAGCTACAATCTGAAATATCTCTGAGCTCTGAAGGGTCTTGGACCAAGAGTTAAGTGCTCTGTCCCAGAAGTGATATACATTACTTTTTCTCAGGAGTCATTGTGGAGAACTATCTATGCTGCTACACCTGTGCTAAATATCTTATTTCTCTAGATATGTTCTGCACGCTTCTACCCACACGGAAGGCTGCCTTCTTGTCCTAGAACTTGCAATTGAGTTCAAACACTGGGAGGTACCAGCAAGTAATTGGAAGTCAGGAGAATGAGTTGAATTATTTTTTCCCCGATGTCCTTCCCTCTGGGGTCATTGTGGATAGACTGTGTTCTTCTAGTGAATGCCCAATTTCCAGCCAGGTAGCCCTCTCTGTTCAGCTACCCTCTTTAGGTTCTGAAACCAGATAACCGTTCCCTCTCCTTGTCCCTTCAGCCCTAGGGATAACAGATCTCTCCTATTGCTGGCTCTAGGGGTCTGCCTTATCATTTATTGGTTTCTGTAAACTTTGCCACAACCTAACAGTAATATTTTTATTAAACATTTCTCAATTATTCTGTTTGTGCCATTTTTTTCTCCCAGGATCCTGACTAATCCACCACTCACTTAAGGGGAGGCCAGAAAGTACGATCCAACCTACTGCCCAGAAAGTAGAGGGTTATTAAAAGTATTTGACTAAGACCACTAATAACCACTAGAATGTTCTCTTCATCAAATCCCCAGCTATATTTATTAGCTGGGTAATTCTATAATGTTAAGAATCTGTCCCTACCATAGTGATATTTGTCAAACAATGCATAAAACTAAGATGAGGACAGGCAGAACAATTTTCAAATTCAGTTCCTAAACAGAGAATAGAGCTCATATTTGTGTACATGTTTAGGTAAGTATCATTGACAATCACCTCTATATCTCAGTATTTGAAGTTTGTAAACATAAACCAAGTCTCCAAAGCTTTATCTCTAGCCTAGCCCTAGCCTAGCCCCTTCTTCATAAATTCTGCTCTTAAGAAGAATCATTACCTTCTTGACTCTGCAAACACTGAATTCTCAATACATCTTTTGACTTGTCCTTCTGAAACCTATAAAATTCTCTCCTTATATAGCCAATTTAAATTTCCAAGAGAAAGAATTTAATAAGTCCAATTAGTCACCATTTTTATTATTTGGACAGAGATTTTCTTACAATATGTTTCCACTAGCTGCTTTCCAGTATATAGCTTGGCTGTCTATGAGCCTCATGACTACCCTAGTCCAATCAGCTACAGCTAGGAGAGTCATATAAAATCAGGCATAGAATTCAGTGGTTAAAGAATCACCTAGGATAGGGGCGCCTGGGTGGCTCAGTCGTTAGGCGTCTGCCTTCAGCTCAGGTCATGATCCCAGGGTCCTGGGATTGAGCCCTGCATCGGGCTCCCTGCTCAGTGGGAAGCCTGCTTCTCCCTCTCCCACTCCCCCTGCTTGTGTTCCCTCTCTCTCTGTGTCTCTCTCTGTCAAATAAATAAATAAAATCTTAAAAAAAAAAAAGAATCACCTAGGATAGGTGAGATCTCCTTATAATAAGTGTCTGTAGGTGGGGTATCCATCCTGACGCTTGTCTTAATGTTAGAACAAAATCTCAGTTATAAATTGAAAGAAACATTACCTAGAGTCAGTTACAGCCAGCATATTATATAGCATGAAATAAAATATGAGAACCAAGCAACTGAAACAAAGTTATTTTTTTCTTAAGAAAAGAAGTTTTAAAAGACAAAGAAATATGGAAACTAGAGGGCTATATAACAGAGGTGGTATTATGTAAACTAGTGGTTCCAAAAATTTGGCACGTGAACCAGCAACATCAGCATCAACTTCTAGAGGACCTGTTAGAAATGCAAATTCTTGGGCTCTATCCTAGACTAATTGGATCAGAAACCCTAGAAAGGGGACCCAGCACCCTCTGCTTGAATTCACCTTCCAGCTAAATCTGCAACATGCTGTGGTTGAGACCTCCTGTCCTACTCCAGTGCTTCTCAAAATTAATGAACATGCAATCATCTGGGTATTGTTAAAATGCAGATTCTGATTCAGTGGGTCTGGGATAGGACTTGAGATTCTGCCTGTGTAACAAGCTCCCAGGTGATGCTGATGCTGCCGGTCCATGGGCCACATTTTGGTGTCAAGGCTAAATTACCAAGGCCTTCAGAATACAATCCATTTTGTCATCGTTAGCCCTTGTTCAGAATAAATAATTTCCTGGTATTATTGGGAATACCTGTGCAGAGATCCATTTGCCACAAAAAAAGAATCTGAAACACCTCCTAAAAGGATCTTTTGGATTCAAAATATCATGCTGTTCTGACTGTGCCTAACCCAACAGCAACTTTTCTGGATTCTCCAGTACCTTTTCACTAAAAAACTTACCTTGCTTTCCTTTAAGTAGCCACCCATCCAACACAACCCCCTAACATAGAATCCTAACTTTGAGGTGGATGACCACATCATGTTGTATTCCTCCCACCAAGCCAGTTGTCTGGTAACCCAGACTGCTAGACCTTTACTCCCACTGGAGCAACCTGATGTCCCCACCTACCAGCAGGCAATTACAATCCCAGATTTTTAACTTCCTTCCTTTCCTAACCTCTCAGTTTTAGTAGAAAATGCTTAGGCAAAATGGTGAGGTAGCTTAAATTCATCTTCTAAAAATCACTGTTTCAGATAATCTTCCTCTCTACTTCTTCCCTCTTACTGACTGTGCTTTGTTCTCTCTATAGGTGGTCAGAATGCTCAAAAAAAATGTTCACCTACACCTGGTCTCATAATTACCCTTTCTTCTCCAAAACCTTTGTTAGAAACCCAGTTCCTTCAAAATCTTTCAGTTTTCTGCCTTCAAGTAGAGCTATTATGCAATATATTCTCATTAAGGCGATAGTGATTTATAATAATTTCTTTTACTACCCCACCTGGAGATATTTATATTTTAATGAAAAACACCTGTAAAAGGCAATCCAGTAGTTCTTAACTTCCCAATCATCTGGGAAGTTTGTTAAAAATGCAAACTCTCAGGTATTGCCTCAATCTGTTGAAATCTCTGACGTGAGGCAGAGTGCTCCCATGTAAGAATCCTTTCCCAATGTTTCTCAGGAAATGTGAATATGTTTCCCAATTCAGAGAAAAAATCATTTTAAAAAATCAGGAACACAGAAAAAGGTATTATAATACTTTTGCAAGATTTAAAGCTTAACAATGGACATAAAGTCTATCCTGGTTTAAAGAAATCCACTGACTCAAGTCAAACAAGAACAGAAAACATTGACGTTCAGAGCAGAAAGTCAAGGTCAACAATTCTAGGAACTAGTGATATAGGAAAGATGTTAGTGTTTGAAGTCGATGGCCAAGAAAGAATTATTGAGACATCTTTGGTGCAAAAAGGTGGTTTTATTAAAGCACAAGTACAGGACCCATGGGCAGAAAGAGCTGCAATGGGGTCATGAAGAGTGGCCCATTATACACTTTCAAGTTGGGAGGGGGTGAGGAATAGTGTAAGCCTCTCAGATATTTTGGAAACAAGGTTTCCAGGATCCTGAGGGGGCTAGCTATTGTTAGAAAAAGGTCATTTATTACTCTTTAGTAAAAACTCAGTCATGAGACCCTTCGGCTGTGTATCAGTGGGCCATATGCTTGGAGGATGATTCCCAACATGTATCTTGGGGGGGTAGAGATAAAGGAAGTTTCCAAAGTTTCATATGTTAAAGTAGAATTACAGGATCCTGGGGGTCGGGCTAAGATTACTTTTGCCCTTGGCAAAATATTAACATCGAGGCAGCTGAGTTCCTAGAGGAATGTCACTCTGCCTAATTCAAGGACTTGTCGATGGGCTGTAGATAGTAAGGAAATTTAATAATTTTTCTTCTGCCTTTGTTTCCCACATTAACCAGGACTGGAGAAGGTAGGAGGGAACCAGCTAGTAGTTAGGTTCCCATCAATCAATATTGCTTAGAGCTGCTGCCATATTTAGAGTGTGCATTCATGGTCCTGTCTGCTATTAACAGTGAGTCATTCTTGCAATTAATATAAATATTAATAAGTGTTTATGTGTAATATACTTTGTCCAGATTTTATGAAAGGTATCTCAAGAAATAAGTTTTAGAAGCAAAATTAGTCCTTTCTGACACATAATTCACTGTACTGCTCTAAATCTTGCTTAGGAGATCCAGCTATTTTGTCATTTGAATACTACTCAATAATATTCCCTGGCATTTTCTGGTATTTGAATATATGTTATAAGTGAATATAGATTAATGGAAGTAATACAAATTTCAACCAGAAACAAACAAATACAACCAGAGCAAGCAGACAAAGTATCTTCCTAGTAAAAAAGAAAATAGCTTATATAAACTATATGTACCCTAATGCCCAACTTGAAAAAACCTTTGAATGCCTTCCTAACAATTCAACAAAAATCAAAGAACATTCTCTACATCCGGAATATCTGTCAAGAAAAAAAAAAAAAAGACTATCATGGCAATAAGTGCTTTGTATGTTTTAAAAATTTCATTTTAAAGCAATTTAAAAATATTTAATATTTGTGGTATTATATTTCCATTTTTAGTGATTTTCATATATTCATTTCATATTAATGTTCCCATATTTTAATATTCCCTTGTTCCCAAAGTTTATATGAAGTACAGAATATTTTTGCATGTTATTGAAATATATAATCTTGTAACAATGTATTAATTAATAATGAAAAATAACCATGCATTTATTCATCTTTTTTCACAGAAAACCACTGAACTTTTTAGGATAACCATATGACAGAAAAATGATTCATTATATATTATTATTGTCACTATTATTTAAAAGCACATGAACAAAATGTTTTAATATTCCCTTGTTCCCAAAGTTTATATGAAGTACAGAATATTTTTGCATGTTATTGAAATATATAATCTTGTAACAATGTATTAATTAATAATGAAAAATAACCATGCATTTATTCATTTTTTTTCACAGAAAAACCACTGAAATTTTTAGGATAACCATATGACAGAAAAATGATTCATTATATATTATTATTATCACTATTATTTAAAAGCACATGAACAAAATGTTACCAAAAATACAAATAATTTATGATTAAGGGAAAGCAATTTCTCACTCCCAAATTCCAAATCCTAGCAATTGGCAAACCCAAGTGGGGCACAGGAAATTGTATCTTGTACAAGCATCCCAGGTCACCCTAACATGTGTGTCCTATCCTAAGTGGGCAACACTGCAGAATACTGCCTGAACCTCATGGAGACAACCAGAGTCTCAGGGATTTAAGGGAAGCAGCTGAGAAGACTTACAGGGGCACTGGGGAGTGGGACTTCCTGGTTCCTGCAGACATCCTTCAAATAACGCCATAGAGATTGTACCTAAATCTGATTGCTCACATATGACTTAAAGATATTGTTAATATTATTACCTATTTCTATGGTTTATTGTGACAAACAGTACATCAAAGCACCTTAGAATCATGCCTGCCACATAATAATTCCCTTCCTCCTTTGCCCACCTGTCTACCTCATCCTTTCATGAACCCTGACCTCTATAGCTATTTGTTAGCCACAGATTGAGGATCTTAATGTTACTCAATAAATCACTCTGTGCCTCCTAGGCATCAACAGAAGCCTGAGTGCTTGCAGGAGAAAAGTGGAAGGAGAATAGCAATGGTGTCCCCACAGACAGCCATTGAGGTATGTGTTGAATGAGACTAGGTTGCCTGGGTTGCTTTGCATGTTAGAACTCATACCTTTGCGGTAAACACGGATACTACATTCTTTAGAGCAGATGCCAGAACATTTCCAGATTCCCGAAGTGATGGCTATACAACTTTGTGCTCTGAGAATTATAGTCATAAACATAGAAAAGCACGCCCATAAACGGTAGTTTAGGACTCTTGTTTGTTTTATATTCTACATTAATTGACTTAACCAAATGATTTATGTTTATGTAAAGTGTAATTTCAACAGGATGTTAAAAAGTTTCCAAAAGAATGTATTAAATAAACTAGCTTTGTTATGAAACACTGCATAACATGGAGCATTTTAATCTCAAAATCTTATCTTTGTAAGTCAGTATACGAATTTTCCTCTACAAAATTTCTAGGAAAGTAGGCAGTAACTGTACTGTAATTGTAAGCTGTAACCTAAAAGTAACTGTAAGCTGAATTGTATTAATTACTATATATTCCCTAATTAGGAGTCAGTTAAAAGAAATAGATGGTCTTATGAAAAGGATAAAATATATATTTCCACATCTAATCAATTTGTTGGCCTGGCTCTTAGTGCACTTTGTATCTCACAGACCTGAGTCACTAATGTTTTGAATCATGCTACGTCTTTACTTCCTAAATACATACATATTTTAAAATATTTGCAACATTTTATTCTGTTGGGAGAGAGAAATGTCTGCAAATGATGGCTATGTTGACTTGGTACTTCCAAAGTTAAAATCTGAGCTGGCTACATGTGGATTTATTTTCTTTCTTTTTTTTTTTTTTTAAGATTTATTTATTTATTTGAGAGAGTGAGAATGAGAGAGAGAGAGTACATGAGAGGGGGGAGGGTTAGAGGGAGAAGCAGGTTCCTTGCTGACCAGGGAGCCCGATGCGGGACTCGATCCAGGGACTCCAGGATCATGACCTGAGCCGAAGGCAGTTGCTTAACCAACTGAGCCACCCAGGCGCCCCGTGGATTTATTTTCATAATCATATATCATAGCTTCCTTCTCTTTATGGAAGACAGAATCTTTTTTAAGTTTATTTCTTTTAGTAACGTCTACACCCAATGTGGAGCTTGAACTCACAACTCTGAGATCAAGACCGGAGTTAAGATGAAGAGTCAGGCTCTTCACTGACTGAGCCACACAGGTGCCCCTACAGAGGACAGAATTTTACTCAGCTTTCGTATCAGTGTGCCTGAAGCCTTGCCTGTGCCTTGTGCCTCGCAGATGCTCAGTAAGTTTGTGATGCGTAAGAGTCAGATGCCCATACTCTTTCCTCAGGGTTCTGGGAAAGTGCTTATAGTTTCCTCTGCAACCATTCTAGTGTCTCCTACTACCGATCTGTGGGGAAGTTCTTCTTTGTGTATGACGTAAGTCACTCCCACAGTGATGGAACATTGTTTGTCCTTGTTTTGGCCATTGAACTTCTCCGGTTACATATGACACACCTTTCCCTTTATCCTCAAACGGTCTCAAATGAGGCCCAGAATGGAGGGATTAGATGTTCAAGGGCAATTGAGTCAGCACAGGGCAGAGCTGTCATCCAGGGCATTACTAAGTGCTGAGTTGGAATCCAACAAGAGTTGAATCAACATGGGGTGATTTCATGAATACTAAGAATTACATTCATCAGAGAAGCAACTGGTCATCATACAGAGTTTTGTTTTTTGGTTTTTGGTTTTTTTTACACAGAATTTTTTGCTCTTTATTTTTGCTTTTTACTTGGGATGGTGCACTTAAAAAAATTAAGGTATAACTTATATACAGTAAAATTTACCATTTCATAATGTATAATTCTGCAGTTTTTGACACACTATCATGTAACCACTGCCACAATCAAAACATAAAACAGTTCCTTCACTCCAAAAACCCCCCCTATGACCCTTTGTAGTCAACCCCCCACCTTTGTAGTCAAGCCCCTAGTCCTTTGCAACAACTATCTGTTTTATCTCCTTATAGTTTTGCCTTTTCAAGAATATCATAAAAATGAAATCACAGAATGTAGCCTTTTGATTCTGGATTCTTTCACTTAGTATAATGCATATAAGAATCATCCATGTTGTGTGTAGTTCATACATTACTGAGTAGTAATCTTATTTCTTTGTATGGATGTACCAGATTTGTTTATGCATTCTCCAGCTGAAGGACATTTGGGTGGTTCCCAATTTGGAGCAATTATAAATAAAGCCACTATAAATATTTGTGCACAGATTTTTGTGAGAGCACAGAATTTCATTATGCTTGTATAAATACTTAGGAATGAGATGGCTGGGTCTTATGGTAAGTATAACTAACATTATGAGTCTACCAGAGTGTTTTCCAAAATGGCTGTATCATTTTACATCCCCAGCAGCAGTATATGAGATTTCCAGTTGCTCCACATCGTAGCCTGCACTTGGGATGGTCAGTCTTTTAAATTTTAAACCTTCTGGTAGATATACAGTAGTATCTTATTGTGGTTTCATTTATCATTTTCCTAATGACTAATGATATTGAGCTTTATTCTTATGTTTATTTGAGATGTGCATATCTTCTCTGAGGAAGTATCTATTTAAATCTTTTATTCAGGGGCTCAGCGGGTAAAGCACCTGCCTTTGGCTCAGGTAATGATCCCAAAGTCCTAGGATCGAGTCCCACATTGGGCTCCTTGCTTAGTGGGGAGTCAGCTTCTCCCTCTCCCTCTCCCACTCCCCCTACTTGTGCTCTCTCACTATCTCGGTCTCTCTCTCCAATAAATAAAAATATTTTAAAAATAAAATAAAAAGTAGATATTTTATCCATTTTGTATTGGGTTTTTTTGTCTTACTGAGTTTTGAGATTTTTTTTTAAAACATATTCTCCATACATACAAGTTCTTAGATATGTGATTTGCAAATATGTTCTCCCAGTTTATGGCTTGTCTTTTCATTCTCTTAATATCTTTTGAAAAGGAGTTCTTCTTAATTTTGATGAAATGCAATTTATTATTTTTTCATTTATGGCTCCCACTTCTAGTGTCATAGCTAAGAAATCCTTGTTATATCAGTTTCAGGTGTATAATATAGTGATTCAGTGATTTCATGTATTACTCAGTGCTCATCAAATAAATGTATTCTTAATCCCCTTCACCTTTACTTATTTCATCTCCCCACCTACTTCCCCTGTGGTAACCATCAGCCTGTTCTCTACAATTAAGAGTCTGTTGGTTTGCCTCTTTCTCTCTTTGTTTTTACTTGGCTCATTTGTTTTGTTTCTTAAATTCTACATATGACTGAAATCGTATGGCATTTGTCTTTCTCTGACTTATTTTGCTTAACATTATATTCTCTAGCTCCATCCATGTTGTTGCAAATGTGAATGCTACTTTTTAAATGTAGTCAAATGGGAGACCATAATTATTTCAGTCATTTTGTTAATGTTTTGTTTTGTTTTTAATATATAAAGATCTCATAAAATAAGTTTGGAAGTGTTCCCTCCTCTTTTATTTTTTGTAAGAGTTTGACAATGATTGATATTATAGTTCTTCTTTTAAATATTTGGTAGAATTCACCAGTGAAGCCATCAGGTCCTGGACTTTAGTTTGTTGGGAGGTTTTTGATTACTCATTCAATCTCCTTACTAGTAAGTGGCCCGTTCAGATTTTCTATTTCTTCATGATTCAGTGTTGGTAAGCTGTATGTTTCTAGGAAATTATTCATTTCTTCTAGATTGCTCCAATTTGTTGACATAATTTTCACGATCCTTTGTATGGATCTGTAATGTCAGGCATGTCTCCTCTTATTTTTACTTACTTGAGTCATCTGTCTTTTTTTTTCTTGTTAAGTCTAGCCAAGAGCTTGTCTATTTTGTTTATTTAAAAAAAACAGCTGTTAGTTTCATGTATATTTTCTATTGTCTTTTTAGTCTCTATTTCATCTTTCTGCTCTGATCTTTGTTATTTCCTTTCTTTTCCTAACTTTGGGCTTTGTTTGCTCTTAGTTGAGATATAAATGCTGTTTACTTGAGATCATTTTTCTTAATATAGGCATTTACCACTATAAACTTTCCTCTTAGAACTGCTTTTGCTGTATATTGTGTTTCCATTTTCATTTGTCTCAAGATATTTTTATATTTCTCTTTGACTTTGACCCATTTGCTCTTTAGTAGCATGTTGTTTAATCTCTACATATTCATGAATTTTCCAATTTTCTTTGTGTAACTGATTTCTAGTTTCATACCGTTCTGCTTGGAAAACATGTTTGATAGGACTTCAATCTTTTTCAATTTTTTAAGACTTGTTTTGTAGACTAACATATGATGTACCCTGGAGAGTGTTTCACGTGTGCTTGAGAAAAATGTGTATTATGCTTCTGTTGAATGGAATATTCTATATATATCTCCATTAGGTCCATCTGGTCTAACATGTAGTTTAAACTTAATGTTTTCTTATTGATTTCCATCCAGATGATTTACCCACTATTGAAAGTGGATATTGAAATCCCCTCCTATTATTCTATTGGTATATCTACATTCAGATCTGTTAATATTTGCTTTATATATTTAGGTGCTCCTATGTTGGGTGCATAAATATTTATAATGTTATATATTCGTGATGAATTGACCCCTTTATCATAATATGATTTTTTTGTCTTTTGTTACAGTTTGGCTTAAAGTCTATTTGTCTGATATAACTATCCTTGCTTTTTTTTGGTTTCCACTTGAATGGAATATCTTTTCCCTTCTCTTCACTTTCAGTCTATGTGTTTCTTTAAAGCTGAAGTGAGTCTCTTGTAGGCAACATATACTTAGCTATTTTTTTTAATCCATTTAGGCAGTCTATGTCTTTTTTTTTTTAATATTTATTTAATTATTTATTTAGAGAGAGATAGAGAATGGGGGGCAGGGGTAAAGGGCAAGAGAGAATCTCAAGCACACTCCATACTCAGGGGCAAGCCTGACATGGGGCTCAATTTCAGGACCCCAAGATTATAACCTAAGTTGAAATCAAAAGTCAGAAGCTTAACTGACTGAGCCACCCAGGCAGCCCTCTGTGTCTTTTGATTAGAGAATTTAGTCCATTTCTGTTTCAAGTTACTATTGACATATGTGAATTTACTGTTGCCATTTTGTTAATTGTTTTCTCATTGCTTTGTAATTCCTTTCTTCCTTTCTTCCTTTCTTGCTCTCTTTCTTTGTGATTTGATGATTTTCTATAATGGTATGCTTTTTCTTGGTGGGGGGCAGGGGAAGACACAGAATGCCATCCTCATAATGATCACAATGTTAAATGTTACATTCACTTCCTTTAAGATTTTTTTATTTTTCAAAGTCACCCCTTAAAAGGGGTTTATTCATCATTTAGAAGTTGAAGATCTAATTCAGGAATTCAAAAATGAAGAGAAGTATGGAAGATAATATATTTAAGTTAAAACTGCTGGAACATTTTTCTTACTTACTTGAATATCAAATACTTAATTCTTGCCTAAAAGTTCAAAACCATTTTAACTACTAACATAGATAATTATTTTAGGGGGGAAGTCCTCTAAAAAGTAAGTACATATGAACAAGCTGTTTACAAACAACTTAAAACATTTTTATTAGTCAAAATTCCCAAAGGTTACTTTGAACACAAACCTTTCAGCAATTTATCATTTTGTTGTCAACTCTTAGTTTACAGGCATACCTCATTTTATTGCACTTCACTTAATTGAGCATCATAGATATTGTGGTTTTTTTACAAATTAAAGGATTGTGGCAACCTTTGTCAAGCAAGTCTATCAGTGCCATTTCTCCAAGAACATTCACTTACTTGGTGTCTCTGTGTCACATTTTGGTAATTCTTGAAGTATTTCAAACTTTTTCATTATTGTTCTATTTGTTATGGTGATCCATGATCAGTGATCTTTGACATTACCAGTGTAATTATTTTAGGGCACCACAAATCATGCCCATATAAGACAGTGAACTTGATAAATGTGTGTGTTCTCAGTGCTCCACCAACCAGCCATTCTCCCAACTCTTTTCCCTTTCCTGGGGCCTCCCTATTCCCTGGGACACACAATATTAAAATTAGAACAATTAATAACCTTACAATGGCCTCTACATATTCAAATGAAAGGAAGAGTCTCAAGTCTTTCACTTTATTTTTATTTATTTATTTATTTTAAAGATTTTATTTATTTATTTGAGAGAGAATGAGATAGAGAGAGAGAGCATGAGAGGGGGGAGGGTCAGAGGGAGAAGCAGGCTCCCTGCCGAGCAGGGAGCCCAATGCGGGACTTGATCCCGGGACTCCAGGATCATGACCTGAGCCGAAGGCAGTCGCTTAACCAACTGAGCCACCCAGGCGCCCAAGTCTTTCACTTTAAATTAGAAGCTAGGAATGATTAAACTTAGTGAGGAAGGCATGTTGAAAGCTGAGGCAGGCTAAAAGCTAGGCCTGTTGTGCCAAACAGTTAACCAAGTTGTGAATGCGAGGAAATGTTCTTGGAAAAAATTTAAAATGCTACTCCAGTGAACACAGGAATGATAAGAAAGCAAAACAGCTTTATTGCTGATATGAGAAAGTTTGAGTGGTCTGGATAGAAGACCAAACCAGCCACAGCAGTCCCTTAAACCAAAGAGAATGCAGAGCAAGGCCCTAACTCTCTTTAATTCTTTGACGGCTGAGAGAGGTGAGGACGTCAACAGAAGAAAAGCTCGAAGCTGGCAAAGGCTGGTTGATGAGGTTTAAGAAAAGAAATCATCTCCATAACATCGAAGTGCAAGGTGAAGCAGTAAATGCTGATGTGTAAGCTGCACCAAGCAAGTTCTCCAGAAGATCCAGCTAAGATAACTAATGAGGGTGGCTCCACTAAATAACAGATTTTCAATGGAAACGAAGTGGCCTTCTATTGGAAGGAGAGACCATTTAGGACTTTCATAGCTAGAGAGAAGAAATCAATGTCTGGCTTCAAAGCATCAAAGCACAGGCTGATTATTATTAGGGGCTGATGCAGTTGATGACTAACTGGAAGCCAGTGCTCACTGACCATTCTGAAAATCCTAGGGCCCTTCAGAATCATGCTAAATCTACCCTGGCTATGCTCTATGAATGGAACAACAAAGCCTGCATGACAGCATATCTATTTACAATATGATTTACTGAATATTTTAAGCCCACTGTTGAGAACTACTTCTCAGAAAAACAATTTCTTTCAAAATATGACTGATTATTGACAACGTACCTCGTCACCCAAGAGCTCTAATGGAGATGGACAAGGAGATTAATGTTGCTTTCAGGCCTGCTAACACAGCATACATTCGCAGCCCATGGGTCAAAGACTCATTTTGACTTTCAAGTCTTTTATTAAAAAAAAAACACATCTCATAAAGTATAGTTGCCATAGATAGTGATCCCTTTGATGGATCTGGGCAAAATAAATTGAAAACCTTCTGGAAAAGTTTCACCATTCTAGGTGCCTTTATGAACATTCATGATTTATGGAAAGAGGTCCAAATATCAACATCAAGAGGAGTGTGGAAGAAGCTGATTCCAACCCTCATAGACAACTTTGAGGGGTTTAAGACTTCGGTAGAAGAGGTAACTGCAGATGTGGTGGAAAAAGCAAGAGAGCTAGAATTAAGTGTGACCGCATTGCTATAATCTCAATAAAACTTTAACAGATGAGGAGTTGCTTCTTGTGATGAGCAAAGAAAGTGATTTCTTAATATGGAATCTACTCCTGGTAAAGATGCTGTGATGGTTGTTAAAATGACAATAAAGGATTCAGAATATTGCATGAACTTACTTGATAAAGTGGCAACAGAGTTTGAGAAGACTGACTCCAATTTTGAAGGAAGTTGTACTGTAGGTAAGATGCTATCACACAGCATTGCTACAGAAAAATCGTTTGTGAAAGGAAGAGTCAATTGATGTGGCAAACTTCATTATTGTCTTATTTTAAGAAACTGCCACAGACATCCCAATGTTCAGCAGCCACCACCCTATTCAGTCAGCTGCCATCAACATCAAGGCAAGACCCTCTACCAGCAAAAAGATTACAATTCACAGGAAACTTGGATGATAGCATTTTTTGGGAATAAAGTATTTTTTAATTAAATTATGTACATTGTTTTTTAAGACATAATGACACTGCACACTTAATAGACTACAGTATAGACTAAGCATAACTTCTACATGCACTGGGAAACCAAAAAATTTATTTGTCTCACTTTATTGCAGTGGTCTAGAACCAAACCCACAATATTTCTGAGGTATGTCTGTATATATAATTGCTATGTTAATTAGCATCCTCAGGAAGGTAATTTTCCTTACCAAAATCCTACCTATATCTTCATCCAATAAACTGCTTCACAATAAAATATTCCAGAAGTTATGTCCTTAAGGTCTAATGTCTGTAAGTGTAAATGAATACTTTGAAAAAGTCTTCATATAACAAAGACAGATTAAGCATTTACTATGTGCTGAATAGTGTGCTATGACCTAAGGATATAAACAAACAAACAAATAGGATGGGTCAGTAGAGTTGTTGACATTATAGTAAGTAAATTATGAAACATCCAATTTGTATAACTTTTTAAACTCTCAAGTAAAAGCACCATCTTAGTTTTATTTTTAGATTGCTCTGTTATAGATTTGTCACAGATTAAATTGTCACCCATGGAAAATTTTCCGTAAGAGAAGTAATTTAAAAGAAGCAAGGTATACAAGTAGGAATTTAAAACTTTTGCCACACTCTGACTAACCAATCACACAACTCAACTAAAAATAAATCTTTTAGGAAATAAAAATACACTGTTTGGTTTATTGCATTTATAGAGAAAAAACAGTTGGCTGATTTTTCTTCCTTTTTCAAAAGGTCGTTTAGTGTCATGTGGAAACAGCCACATCACTTGGGAAATAAGTCAAATACTATCTATACTTGAATGAATATCCCTTAATGAATAACCTTAAGGTTGCAATGTTTTCCTCTCCTTTTGAATAGTAACATTCATTCTGTGGAAACAAAGAAATAATTTTAAATGGATCAAATGAAATACACCTTTTGCAGTCTCTACTTAATTTATATACTTTCACTTCCACAGGACACAGCTGAAGTAAACACTGCAGTTATGGCACAGATTGAAAAAGAAAATCATGCACAAGCATTATCAACAATAACCAAACTATAGAAAGAGCCCAAATGTCCACCAACGGATGAATGGATAAAGAAGATGTGGTATATATACACAATGGAATATTACTCAGCCATCAAAAATGAAATCTTGCCATTCGCAATGACACGGATAGAGCTAGAGTGTATTATGCTAAGCAAAATAAGTCAATAAGAGAAAGACAATTATCATTTGATTTCACTCAGATGTGGAATTTAAGAAATGAAACTTGAACATATGGGAGGTGGGGGAGAGAGAGAGAAGTAAACCATAAGAGACTCTTAAAGACAGAGAACAAACCGAGGGTCGATGGAGGGAGGGGGTGGGGAATGGGCTAGATGGGTGATGGGTATTAAAGACGGCACTTGTCATGTTGAGCACTGGGTGTTGTGTGTAGGTGATGAATCACTGAATTCTACTCCGGAAACCAATATTGCCCTGGATGTTAACTAACTAGAATTTAAATAAAAATTTGAAGAAAAAGAAAATCATGCACATGTATGAAAAGAGTATCTATTGTGCTAAAATGGAGAAAAATGTGAGTCAATGATTTTGCCCTGGGGCTCCTGCACCTCTCCTGGTTAAAAATAAAACAAAACAAACTTTCTCTATTTGCCCGTCCTCTTTTTTCTCCCCTTTCACCTTTCTTTCCATTTGTCAGAAACTCATGAGAAAAGGAGTTACCAGGATTAGCTCTGGAGACCCAGCTTTCTCTGATTTGTATTCATCATTCTCAGCAGCTTTGGGTAAGCAAAGACTTTTTTTATGCCTCAGTTTAATATTCTGAATACAACCAGTTGGGAGTATTTCAATATGGTTTACACATCTGGGTAAATGTAATTCATCCCTGACCCTCATATTTTATCACTTTGAAACATAAATCTCTCACTTTTAGAAATGTCTTTTTCATCCAGCATGATTATAAAATGATGTTAATTTAAGGTACATTTAGTTTCAAGGAATGTGTTATTTATTGCAAGGGGATATTTGTTGACACTTCACGGTTTATTCCCTTAGAAACTGACAGACTTTAACCTTGATTTCTTTTCTTGATTTTTTTAGGGGGGTGGGGAGGATGGGAGGTGCAGAGGGAGAAAGAAAGAGAGAATGTTAAGCAGGCTCCACACCCAGCACAGAGCCTGATGCAGGGCTTGACCTCATGATCCTGAGATCATGACCTGTGCTTCATTCAAATAAATAAATAAATAAATAAAATCTCAGTTGGATGCTTAACCAACTGAGCCACCCAGGCACCCCTCTTTTCTTGTTTATTTGGCCAAAATTGTACCTCAAAAATTTAACTTATACATGGTATAGTAAACTGTCATTTGTAGATAACCCGGTAACTAATACATATTTATACCCTTACAAGTGCCATGAACTATGCATTCACAGAATTCAAAAATAAATGCTAAGACTTGTAAGACCTAATATCAGACCTTAAGGAGCTTTCGTTTACAGTGGAGAGGTGGGAATCATGAAAGCTAACTAAGAATGCCAGGCAGAGCTATAGACTAAAAGTTCTAACCCAGATCAGGGAAAGGCAAAATCCCTTATTGCTCTGGTCACACAACCTGGTTCCTCTAAGATAACCTCAGTTTATATCTATGTCTTGATTCAGGCATTTCCTTTATGCGAAGGTGTCCAAGTTTGGATGATAAAAGACTCCTGGGGGAAACTCAATATTGGTGTGAAATATAAATTGTGTGCTACTGTTAGAAAAACGGAGACAGAAATAACGTTATGAGGCAGATGAAAGAATGATATAAATGTTGATTCATCCCGCAAACATTCAGTTAAAATTTCCTTCTCTCCAGGTAGTCAGGATAGCTGGTATTTGGCATCAATACTGTCATGTGACCTGGTCTGTCATCTGTAATTGTGATGAGAGTTTGTTTACAAAATTTCTGAAAGATGAGACTAAAATGTCACAAACCCCCTTAATTTGGTTCTGGTTTAAGCTGGCAAATTACGAAGATCCTGAACTCGCCTCTTCCCAGGGGCACACTGAGTCTACAGTTGCACATGGAACAATTTCCCCCCTTAAAAACACCTGAACGCTGGGGGGTGCCTGGGTGGCTCAGTGGGTTAAGCATCTGCGCTCTGCTGGGGTCATGATCCCGGGTTCCTGGGATAGAGCCCCTCCGCTCCCTGCTCAGCGGGGAGTCTGCTTCTCCCTCTCCCTCTGCTGCTCCCCCTGCTTATGCTCTCACTCTCATAAATAAATAAATAAATAAATAAATAAATAAATAAATAAATAAATAAATAAATAAAATCTTAATTAAAAACAAACAAACACCTGAACACTGGCTGAGTGACAAATACACACAGAGCAAACTAGAAGAAAACAAGGTTGAAGCAGTGAGGAGAGGCTGGGACACAGTCTCACCATCACCCCACCCCACCCCCAACATGACGACACACGACCAGGAGGTAACTCAAAACCCTGAACTTCTCCCTGAAGAGCAAAGGGTTCAAACCCCACATGAGGCAGTCCAACTTTTTTAAGACATGCAAAACATCTAATTTTGAAAACCAGTGGGGCCCGCTCGCATCCCGAGACCCCAAGACTCGCGATCCAAGAAACAGCTCTTAAGACGGCTTGCACACTTGAACTCCTCCTACTTCGAGCCCAGCTCAGAGGCAGCGGAAGTGAAGGAGGCTCACCTGCTTCTGTTACAGCGTCGGTGTGAGGGGCAGGCGTGTAATGTAGCTCACACATCTAGGAGACTGCTGGAACACTCTGTGAGAGGGAGACCCGAGCGCCATCTTCACGTGCTCCCCTTGCGTCGCTCCAGAGCACCAGGGACTCTCTGGCGGGGAGCCTCTCCGCGCCTCTGCGGCGCGGATCTCCGTGCTGCCGCCTACCGGACGGCTCTGGATCGCCCGGCTCTGGAGGCCCGGGGAGCTTGCGCTCCGGGTCCCAAGGAACTGTACTAATCCGTATCACCCAGAAAGGAGCTCGTACCCTTGTCTGGCATCCCGGTTTTTGCAATTGCTGTCAGAGGACACTTCTACACGTGGCCTGGCTCTGGCTGGTGTGGCTTACGCTTGTGGTGCCCACAGCACTATGACCAATGGAGAAAGTTTTCTTAAACAGCTCCCACCTCCAGAACCTAGCAAGAAGCAACAGACTCGGGAGCTCAGATTTTCTTCGAAGGAGGCCTGTTATCTAACCATCAAGACTGTGGCCTCAGTGGTAGGCTTCTTATTAAACATGCAATGGGCCTGATTATAATCCTTTCCAGAGACCTCAGGGGGCTGGTGATGTCCGAGCTCAGCTTCTGCCACACTGCAGGATGCCAATGTCTCCTGGAGAGGACTTTGCACACATCTGTGCCCCTGATGTTTATGTCCGGTACCGCAGTTTTTGCAGCTGCCGCCCAGCGGATGCTCCTTGATTGCCTGACCCTAGTGACCGGTGGGAGTTGCATTCCTGGGTCCCACAGGAGCATGGCAATCAGAGAGACGATTCTTGTCAGGCTACCACCACCAGGGCACCACACAGAGACGCTCCAGAGTCTTAGTGTGAAGGAAGCCTCTTTGCTTGTCCTGGAGCTTTGGTTTAGGGGCAGACTTCAGGTTTGGTGCACATTTCGTGGTCTATAAAGCTGCCATGCAGATAGCCAACAGATACATGAAAAGATGCTCTTCATCATTAATCATTAGGGAAATGCAGATCAAAACCAGAATGAGATTTCACCTTATACCCGTTAGAAAGCCTACTATCAGAAGGACAGAAAATAACAAGTGTTGGTCAGGGTGTAGAGAAAAGGGAACCCCTGTGCACTATTGTGGGAATGTAAAGTGGTGCAGTCGCTATGGAAGACAATATGGAGTTTCCTCAAAACATTAAAAACAGAGCTAGCATATGATCCAGCAATTCCACTTCTGGGTATGTTTCTGAAGAAAAATAAAAACACTAATATGAAAAGTTAGATGCACCCCTGTATTTATTGTCGCATTATTTATAATAGCCAAGGTATGGAAACAACCTAAGTATCCATCAGTGGACAAATGGATAAATAAATTGTGATCATATATTTGTATATTATTCAGCCATAAGAAAGAATGAAATCTTGTTATTTGCAATGACATGGATGGACTTCTCAGACATTCAGCTAAGTGAGATAAATCAAAAGAAATACAAATATCATGAGCTCACTTATATGTGGAATCTAAAAAAATATGTAAAAAAAAAAACAAAAAACTTCATGGATACAGAGAACAGATTGGTAGTTGCCGGAGGAAGGGATGGGGGTGGGAGAAAGAAGCAAATTGTTTTTGTTTTTGTTTTAAGTAAATAAATTGAATAAAAAATAAACCAGTTATTGGTCTTACTTAGGCGTCTCATTTTTAAAGGTAACTTGACACACAGTTAGAGACACAATTTGGAACAAAAAAACCCCATATTCAAATCCCATTTCTGCCCTTTATTGGCTCTGTGAACATGAGAAAATTTAGCATGCCTTTATTTTTAAATTGAGACAGTGCTTATAGGATTTCAGAATAAGGATTGCACTTGCGATGATGAGCATCGGGTGTTGTATGGAAGTGAATCACTAGACTGTACACTTGAAACCGATATTGCACTGTGTGTTAACTAACTGGAATTTAAATAAGAATTTTAAAAAATAAAGTAAAATAAAAATGAGAATATATGAAAGCACACACAGTAGATTGCTTGACTGATTGTAAGTCATCAGTAAGAGTTTGTTGACTCTACAAATGCACAGCATGCTCAGACTCTTGAAATATAAACAGTTCTATGAACCTGTCAGTAAAATCCTTGCAGAAAAAGCAGCCTGACACTTGACAGCCACCCTGCCAGCACAGTAAATGCAGGGTAAATACACTCATTCCCAGGATCAAAAGAGGAACCTTGCAGGTATCAGAAGAGGAACCAAGGAGGAAGGCCTTGCCTGACTTGCCTAAGCCTCTAGTTCTGTGTCAGTACCCCTTAGAAAGTGTTAAAGTCATTATCACTGAAAATGTACAAGTAAAATAAAGACAAAATGGGAATAGTTCCAAAATTGGTCCCAAATAAATGACAGCATTAAAATATTCTGACTTTTTCAGGAAGCTTTGAACTGCCTTGATGACTCACTCTTCTGTCTCCAAAGTCCCCTCCTGGCATCAGCTCCATGGTTAGCATGAAACAATAAAGTTAATCCTCATAAATCACCATGAACTTAGTCATCATATTGCCTCCACATCTGCCTTTTCCTAATGGACTTGTGATGAATAAATAATGAATAAATAATCTGGTTCCCAAATTTCTGCATGTTTATTCCCCCAAAGACTCACCCTATTGATTCTTTTTATGTTCTGATTCACAACTTCCCCTGTGGATTTTGGGAAAATTCAGTTATATTTATAAATAGAACTGAGGTTATATTCAGTTAAAGACATAGCTACTATGGTTTGAGATCTGGAAGCAAACTTAAAAATAAATAATTATGCTTTCTCCCTTACATGGTAACTGAGATCTATGCATATCTCATAGTTCCAGAGAGGATACTGACAGAAAGATTTCCAAGTAAACATCTAGACCACCCAGAATTTTGTACCTCATGATGATAGGACTGTAGAGTAATTCTTCTAAGTAGCAAATTAAGAAATAGAAGACATGGACTCAGGCTTTAGCTCTGTCTTCAAACTGTTCTATAACTTTGGGCAATTTATTCAACTTCTCTGGTGCTTGGTTCACCGTTCTTCACAATCAAAGAGTGGAGTCATACTTTCTCTAAGGCTCCTTATAGATCTCAGCAGTCTATAATTCTTCCATTCTAAATCAATCAAGCAATCCATACATGTTTAAGAAATGCCAACTAAATTCAAGGGACATCTTTAACCCTTTCTCATATACTCATTTTACATTATATTCTCCTTCAATATATGATAGTCATTTGGGATGTGGAGCAATTTTGATGAGAAAAATCAGTCAATGAGTATTCCGCATCTGCTCTGTGTTAGCATGTATACTTATAATTCCTCCTTACCAAATTTATCTCAAAATATTATGTCTTTTCTTTTAAATCAACCCTATAATACTAAGAAGTTCTTGACAACTAGTTAAAGCCTAAGTCCTCGTAACAAAATATCCTTTTTAAAGTCCCTCTTTCCATTTATTTCTCTGAAAATATCAGATATTTTCCTTTTTATAAATAAAGTATTCATTTGTTTTTCAGAGACGACTTTTTTTTATCAAAAATAACGAGAAATGAAAGCTAAGATTTTTTTAAAATGTAAATTCATACATGGGCTGACTAGAAAGTAGGAATCATGGAGAAGTAGTTTTTAGCCCTGTGGCCTACAGTGTACCCCTACGAATCTGGTCTTAATTTTTTTCACTGAGTACTGAAATAATCAGATGGAAAACAAAGCCTAAGGCCAGCCCAAGATTATAAGTCTAACCAGAGATCTCACTAAAAAGCTAGAACGTGTCAGTTTCAGGGTGAGTTAGAAATAAACCCATCCCCCACCAACCTCACTCCTTAAAAGGAAACTTGCATATCTCCAACTCTGGCCATGGGTGAAGGGGGTGTGGGGGAGTTGGGAGAGAATTCCCTTTGATATGTTGAAATCATTGGCGCCTTTTCCAAGGTTTGCAGCATAGGTTCATACTACCTGAGTTTTCACAAAGGAAAAAAGAAAAAAAGGCAGGGAGTTGGTTTTAAGTGGTCTGGCTCCCAGGCATATTGCAGAAACAAACACAAACCTTTCCGGCTTCACAGCTAGTTCAAATTGATTTGGCACAAATTAGCAAAATTTTCTTCTTCTTCAGAAACTTTATCTCTGCCTTCAGAGAACCCTGTTTTATAGTAGCTCTCTAAGAACGCCGTGATCACGATGTGAGAAGCATCTGACTAACCAGGAACATCAGATTTCCAAGAGGGCTCTCAAAGAATGCTGAGGAATGAAATTCCAAAGACACAAAACAGATAGCAAGATACCCACACACAAAATACACCAAATCCCAAAACCATTGTGAATGAGAGGCAGAAGGCAAGAACTTAAAGATTCTTTGCTTGACCCAACTTTAGTCAGGCTCTCGAACCTCTCCTAAGCTCATCTGTGTACTTCTTTATAAAATCCAGTTTTAGCAAGAACTCTGCAAGTGCGTTTAGCCAAAACTCCCCTCGATATCCGATCAGATTCCTCATCCTCCATCTGATGTCTGATCACCCGGCCTTCAGCAAGAATCCCCTTACCTCTGATATTTCCTCTTAATTTTCCATCTACTGCCCCCCACCCTGCTCCTTGGCTATAAATTCTATTACCCAGGGTAATCCATATGTAGATGAATATTTAATTTATAATAGAACTGATATGGAAATTCAGTGAAGTAATAACAAATATCTCAGTGAATGCTGCTAGAATAATTGCTTATTCATTTAGGAAAAAAATGGAGTATTCAGAAAAAGCAAATCCATATATATTCAACTCATATGTGGAAGACATAACAATTTTTGAAGAAAATTTAAGAGATCATCTTTATGGTAAGACCCAAGAGGGACCAAGATTGACAAATACAACCACAATAAAATTAAAAACAGTTTTACTGAGACATTCCCAAAATTGAAAATCAAGAAATAAATTAGAATATATTCACCACTGACCAGAGATTAGAAAATAGAAAATACTAAGAACTCTAATAAATTACTTTTTAAAAAGATAAACACCCTAGTGTAAAAAAAAAAAAAAGAGTGGGCAAAAGAATTGAGTAGGAATCTGCAAAAGGTGGAAGCAGGAATGACCAATAAACATTTGATAATATATTTAATCTCATTAGAATCATGGAAATACAAATGGAAATGCAATATGATAAGCTGTCATTCCCACCTACTGTGGAACAGTAAGAACTCTCATATAGATTTGCTAGGTATGCTAATTACTACAATTTCTTTGAAAATTGAAGCATAATATTTATTAAGGTTAAGTGCATATGTCCCAAGGAGCCAGCATTTTCATTCCTGCACAAATATACCCTCAAGAAATCTTACACATGCACACCAAGAGACATGGACAAGAAGGACTAGAGAAACACCACTCGTAATAGCAAGAAACTGGAATTAAAACGAATCTCTAATACAAAAAGTAAATAAATTACAGTAAATTCTTTCAAAGTAGTGCTTTAGACATGAAAATGAATGAAACAAGACTCTGCAAAAAGATACTAGGATATGAGGATTATATTTTGAATTATAAAAGTGAGCAATAGAAGGACATATATGGTAAGATTCCTATTATACAAACTTTAAAAATATGCATATACCTGGTAAAAATATAAAGAAAATCAAGAGAATGATAAGACCCGAATTTGGAATATTTGTTATTTCTGAAAAAGGAGAGATAATAGAATAAAAGTAGGACAGAGAAGGAGCTTCAAAGATAACAGTGATTTTCTACTTCTTGTGTTGGTGGTGTTTTCTAAGGTGTTTGTTATGTTGGGTTTTTTTCTGTCAATACATAAAATATAAGCTCTTTTTTCAATATACTCAAAATTAAGTAAAAACCAGACAAAGAAAGGAAAAAATAATAACACCTGTATCTGTTTTGTTCACAACTCACTCTCCAACAAGCATTTTGTGCGAATGTCTATGAAAGACAAAAAATAAATTAGATTCCCAAAACCAAGCATTCCACTTATTACTTTATGTGTGTTTTATAGGTTTCACATATTGGTTAGAAACAAAATAATAAAAAAAATTTCAAGTTTCTCTTCCTACTCTGTTGTGAGTGAATGGTGATTGATAAGGTGGTGTTCTTTTCTATGACTAGAGGAAACAGACCAGTATTATCTTATGGTTTAAACTTCACAAAGTGCCAATAGGTTTTCTTTTAATTAGAGGATTTGTATAAAAATAAAGGAATCAAAAAGTATTATGAACTGTGAAGTGTAATAAATACCTTGGATTCTTTGAAGTTTGTGGACTGTCTATTGCGCTTCGAAAATTAACTTTTTTTTCTTTTTGCTACTTTTTATAAAATATATTCATTTCTCTACCCTACAAGAAAAACAAGAGCTAGTTACATATAGTATACTAAAAAAGGGAAAGTTTTCACCCAGCTGTGTGATGGTAGGCAAAATCATTATTCACCGCAGGTTTCAATATCTTTATTTATAAAATCAGAGCGCTGGACATCAGCTCTAAAATTCTTCCTCTGTGAGGATAATCCATGGAGATGGAAAATCTTGCACAGATACACTGCTCTCTGCAATTACAAATGTGCAAGCTGTATTCTATGTTAGGCAATAGAAAGCAGCAAATTAGTTATAGTAATGTCTGCCGCATTGCAGCAGTTCGGAGTGAACCATAGGATACATTTTTATAATATGACTGGGAACGTGAAGGAGCACTGGGTTTCTTGTTCCCATGGAAATATAACCTCAATTAAAATTCTATTCTCATCTCTATGAAACTGTGCACAAGAGTCCAAAAGACAAGAATGATACTGAGAAGCCTACTGAGCTTTGTAATAGCCCATACTCTTTTTCTGCACTGATTTAATTTGGCTCTTGTTAATCAGAGATGCTCATCCTAATTTCTTCTGGAGTATTTCCAAGTTATGTATTTGGAAACCCCCCCCGGGGCCACTGAATCAGAAATTCCCAGGGTGTGGCCCCAGCACATGGATTGTTTTAGATGGTCCATGGGTGGAAACACTGATTAAATGAATTTCAGCTTCCAGATATGATCTGCACTGGATAAAAAGGAGAGAGTAAGATCAAGTCGTTTTGTTGTTAAAGGAAAAGGCTAATACCTCAAAGAGCAGCCCACAACCCACTCTTGTTATTTGTTGGAAATGTTTTATACCAATGGCAAAATAACAGTGTCTATGATATAAAGTGGAACTTTAGGTTGGTGCAAAGAAAAACTTGTCCAACTATGCAGCAGATATAATAAATACCAAGCCTCAATTCGGCCTATGTATTAAAATAATGTTTTAAGGAAAAAGATAATTAGCAAAATACAAACTCAAAGTAGGGTGTTTTCTATTACCTATAGAATAGTAAGAACTAAGATCTGCTGAATACCTATGCAGGTCCAGACACTGTGCTAGGAACTTTTAATATAGTCTTTCTAATCATCATAACAAGTCAATTTCCCCACTTAAAAAATAAAGAAATAGAAGCCATCAGAAAATAAGATACTTTCCCAAGATCTGGAAAAAACAAAATCAGTATGCTTAAAACTAGGTCTTATAATTGCAAATTTTGTTGGATATAATACCAATGCTGTCATTCACTATTACTTGGAATTATTTGGACAGAAGGAAAAAAAGAAATTTTCATGGTGCTACATTCTCTCCCCCAGATATAGACACTGTTGGTATTATAGAAAGTGTACAGACTTTTGTTCTGTAGCCATTCCAAGAATGAAAAGAAAGTTCTGGTAATCAAAGTGCATAGAGAGCCTCCCTACTTCTCCTGTGCTGTATATGGAGCTAAGACCAAGCCAGTCTGGTTTTCCTAAAAGTGCTATTTAGATGTGGGGATGGGTGGGACTTGCCCACAAACATGGGCAGGTAACAGTGAGAAGTAACTATGGAACTTTGAGTAAAATGCAGAGCTGGCACGATCAGGATCAGAAGAATGGACAGTAGGAAGTCTTTTATTGAAAAGGATCAGTCCTTGGGGTGCCTGGGTGGCTCAGTCTTTAAGTCTGCCTTCGGCTCCGGTCATGACCCCAGGGTCCTGGGACCCAGCCCCACATCGGGCTCCCTGCTCTGCGGAAAGCCCACTTCTCCCTCTCCCACTCCCCCTGCTTGTGTTCCCTCTCTCGCTCTGTCTCTCTCTGTCAAATAAATAAATAAAATCTTAAAAAAAAAAAAAAAGAAAGAGAAGGATCAGTTCAGTAGAGTCATAGGTGGAAATGTATTACTATACTGGAGCCCATTTGGACAGAAGGGAAGAGTAAATCCTCATTCTTCTCTATGTGGTCTGTTCAACCATTGCACCAAAAAGGAAGAAAACATTTGTATGCGAGATAAGGAAATTAAATACATAGCATAACTACATAAAACCCACTTATATACGTGTATTCAAGCCCCTTAATCAAAACAGAGCCATAGTCATCACGAGCATTTCTTGGTTTATAAATTAAATGTTTCTATGCCAATGTATTTTTCTTCCAAAGAGTTAAAAATATTTTGTGTTGATTTATGCTTATTCTTACAACAAACTATATAGTTCAGCCCGACTGACTCACTACTATTATTCCATGAATCACTTTGAGGTTCCTAATATATATGGGTGGATCAGCATAGATCATGGGCTTTTAGAAATGAAAGAGATGGGCATAAACAACCTCAATTTACAGATCAGAAAACTCAGCTGAGAGAGAATGCGTGACTTCCTGATGGTCCCAGTAGCTTTCAGTGGCAGAACTGTGCTTAAGACTGATGAGTCTTACTCCAGGGGTCTTTCTGTTTTTTCTGAGGTTTTCAATACGTGTTCCATAGAGATTGGAGATAAACTACGAGGGACAAAACTCTTCCCAAATTTGGTCTGGCTGCTCCTTCTGCTGAGGGTTGAGTTTGTTAACAGATGCCAACAATTGCACGTTCCCAAGGTGGCATCTGCCTTCAGTGGACATGTCAGCTGGGGGTGTAAAGCAGATTAAATCAGGCTTCTTAGATGAGGACTGGGCAGCAATTTGTCCTTTCCAGCCTAACCACTTTAACCAATCTGATTTTGATTAGCATTCTCTATTTGTAATTCATGGAATAGCACCACCGTGTCCAAACTTACCACTATGCTTTATGCTTTATGCATCTTAATGAAATAACATGAAAGAGGTAAAGCAATGGGAAGATGCCAGTGGGATTTCCAGATTTTCTCTTACACCCCCATTATCTGAAAGTACTATGTTTAGCTAACAGGGGAAATAATGATTGAAAATCCAACTGCAGCATACTGGAAGTCAACCTTCTGTAGGTTATATTCTCTTCCAGTAGCCAGGATCTATCATATGTTCATAATTACACTTGATGATGCTTAATAGTTTCCTATCTCTAAGATTCTAAGTTCTACTGTTATAGAAATTTTGTTTTGTCTTGTTCTTAATTGTGATAAAATATACATAGCATAAAATTCAGCATTTTAACCATTTTAAGGATACTGTTCTGTGGCATTCATATATTCACATTGTGCAATCACCACCATCCATTTCTAGAACTTTCTCATCTTCCCATGCCCATTGAACACTAACTCTCCATTTTCCCCTCCCCTCAGCCCCTGAAAACCACAATGCTATTTTCTGTTTCTATTAATTTGACTATCGTAGCTACCTCATATAGGTAAAATTATACAGAATTTACCCATATCTTCAAGGTTCGTCCACGTTGGCAGCATGGGTCACAATCCTTCCTTTTTAGGAGTGAATAATATTCCATAGTATGTATATGCTACATTTTGTTTTTCCATTCACTTGTGGATGGACATGTGGGTTGCTTCTATCTGTTGGCTATTGTGAGTAATACCACTATGAACATGAGTGTACAAATATCTCTGCGTCTCCACTGTCAATTTTTTTGGATGTATACCCAGGACTGGAATTGCTTGATGATTTGGCAATTCTATTTGTATTTTTCAAAGTTTTTACTTAAATTCCAGTTAGTTAACATACAGTGTAATACCAGTTTCAGGTGTACAATATGGTGATTCACCACTTCCATACAACACCCAGTGCTCATCACAACAAGCCCTCCTTAATCCCTATCACCTATTTCACTTATCCCCCACCCACCCCTGTTCTGGTAACCATCAGTTTGTTCTGTATAATTAAGAGTCTGTTTCTAGGTTTGCCTCTCCCTCTCTCTCTTTTTTCCTTTGCCCGTTTGTCTCTTAAATTCCACATATGAGTGAAATCACATGGTATTTGTATTTCTCTAACTGACTTATTTCACTTAGCATAATACCCTCTAGTTATATCCACGTCATTGCAAATGGCAAGATTTCATTCTTTTTTGATGACTGAGTAATATTCCATTGTGTATATATACACCACATCTTCTTTATCCATTCATCAGTCAGTGGATACTTGGGTTGTTTCCATAATTTGACTGTTGTAGATAATGTTGCTATAAACATCGGGGTGCATGTATCCCTTTGAATTAGTATTTTTGTATTCTTTGGGTAAACACCTAGTAGTATGATTGCTGGATCATAGCGTAGTTCTATTTTTAACTTTTTGAGAAACCTCCATACTGTTTGCCAGAGTTGCTGCCACCTTGGGAACCTGCATTCCCACCAACAGTGTAGAAGGGTTCCCCTTTCTCTGCATCCTTGCCAACATCTGTTTTTTCTTGTCCTGTTGATTTTAGCCATTCTGACAGGTGTGAGGTGATATCTAATTGTAACAGTGTCACACTGTTTTCCATACAAGCTACACCAGTTTATGCTCCCACCACGAGTGCACAAGGGTCCAATTTCTCCTCACCTACATCTTCACCTACACTTGCTGTTTTCTGGGTTTTCTTTTCTTTTGTTTGATAACAGCTATCCTAATAGGTGTGAAGTGATATCTCATTGTGGTTTTGATTTACGTTTCCCTAATGTCTAGTGATGTTAAGCATCTTCTCATGTGCATTTTGGCCATTTGTATATCTTTTTTTGGAAAAATGTCTACTCAAGTCTTTTGCCCATTTTTGGTAAGACGGTTTTGTTTTTTTTAATTGTTGAGGATGTTAGAGTTCTTTATATGTTCTGGATATTAATCCACTATCAGATTTATAATTTGCAAAGATTTTCTCCCATTCTATGGGTTGCATTTTCACTTTGTTGATAGTGTCCTTTGATTAATACAATTTAAAAATTTTGATGTAGCCCAGTTTATCTATTTTTATTGTTGTTGTTGGTGGTGGTGTCTGCAATTTTGGTATCATATCCAGGAAATCATTGTGAAATCCAATGTCATGAAATTTTGGCCTATGTTTTCTTCTAAGAGTTTTATAATTCTAATTCCTATGGTTAGGTCTTTGATCTATTTTGAGCTAACTTTCAATATGGTGTAAAGTAAGGGTTTGACTTTGTTGCTTTGCATGTGAATATCCAGCTTTCCCAACACCATTCACTAAAGACTGTCCTTTCCCCATTGAATGGTCTTGGTATCCTTGGTAAAGATCATTTGACTAGGGTGCCTGCGTGGCTCAGTCGGTTAAACATCTACCTTCAGTTCAGGTCATGATCCCAGGGTCCTGGGATCAAGTCCCGCATCGGGCTCCCTGCTCTTCAGGGAGCCTGCTTCTCCCTCTGTCTCTCTCTCTCTCTCTCATGAACAAATAAATGTTAAAAAATCATTTGACTATATATGTAAGGGTTTATTTCCTGATTCTTTATTCTATTCTACTGCTCGGGTTTATTTCCTGATTCTTTATTCTATTCTACTGCTCTATATTCTGCCTTTATGCCTGTAACATACTGTTTTAATTATGGTTGCTTTTTAGTAAGTTTTAAAATCAAGATGTGTGAGACCTCCAAACTTTGTTTCTCTTTTTCAAGATTATTTTGGTTATTTGGGATCCCTTGAGATTCCATATGCATTTTAGGATGGATTTTTGTCTTCCTGCAAAAAAACATCATTAGTATTTTGATAAAAATTGCATTGAATCTGAAGATTACTTTGAATACTATTGTCATCTTAACAATATTAAACCTTTCAATCCACGAACATAAGATGTGCTTCCATTTATTGATGTCTTCCTTAATTTCTTACAGCAACATTTTGTAGTTTTCAGTGTATAAATCTTTTGCACACACCCCCCCCCCAACGGGGTTAAATTTATTCCTAAGTATTTTATTCTTTTTGATGCTATTTTATACTTATAAGATTTTATACTTACAAGATCATGTCATCTATGAGCAGAGATAATTTCATTTCTTCCTTTCTGAAAGGAAGGAAGTGCCTTTTATTTATTTTTCTTCCCTAATTGCTCTGGGTAGGATTTCTAGTACGATGTTGAGTAGAAGTGGTAAAAGTGGGCATCCTTGTCTTGTTCCTGATCTGAGAGAAAAGTTTTCAATCTTTCATCATTGACGGTATTAACTATAGGGTTTATTTTGTTTGTTTGTTTGTTTGTTTGTTTCATCTATGGGCTTTATTATATTGAGGTGGTTTTCTTTGCTATGGAGATTTAAGAATCCAAGGGAGGAACAACTCCTACAGAATATTTGATTCTGTTTTGGTTTCACTTAATTGAAACCTGAGATACCACCTGGCCATGTCCAATATATGATTAAGAAAACTGGCATAAACTGTATTGTCTGGGGACACTGAATTTCACCTTCAAGGATGGAGCAGGAAAGCATAAAAGGGAAACTTTGGTCCCCAGCACACCTCTTCCAATGCCTTAATTAGGGGAACAGTTTGACCAAAGACTTACAATTTTATTTATGAAGGACCACTAAATCAATTAGGAAGATAAATCAATGACCAAGGCATTAAGTGATGAAGAACTGAAGTCATGTAGCAGCTGACCTTGCGGCTGACATGGAGGAAGAGACTGGTGTGATGGGTATTAAGGAAGCACCCTTGAAAAGTAGGTTGGAGAAAAGGGCAAAGAAGAGTAATTCTGCAATAACCCTAATTTTCTTTTGATCAGAAGCTTCTCTGTAGTATCCAACAGCCATTAACAGGAAAGGGTTTTCTATTACTTCTTGTTCAGTGGCAGTGGTATGAATTTTGTTGTGGCATCATCAGAGCTTGGTGAGAGAGACATGGGTTTTGGAGTGACGCTTGTCTATAAATCTTGCTCCAAAATAGACAAACTGGTAACACTGCTCAAGTTTTTCAACCTCCCCAAGCTTTGGTTTTCTTATATGTAAAATGGGAATAATGTTTACCTCAGAGAGTCACTGAGAAGATAAAATATGATAATCCATAAAATAATTGGTATATAATCCATTTGGCACATATTAGGTCTTCACAAGATGTTAGCTTTCTCCCCTTCATTTTTTCTTGTTATTACTAGCAATGTATAGGACAATGAAATGGGCATCATGTTATCTAAATGTGTTTTTTAAAAATATCAGAAATATATATGTGATACTATGCTTATTTTCTATTTTTTCCAATGCTCCACTTGGAAAAAATCTCCCCAACAGATACACTGTTGGATTAACCATCAGAGACATTTGTAAGTTCTGTCATACTTTTCACTTATTATACAGAATCATAATTTCTTGGGTATGTGTCTGTCTCGCTATTTAGAGTATTAATTCTTTCAGGACTGTGAATATATAACATTCTTGTTATAGAACTTTTATTGTGTATTTTATATTTTATGTGAAGACATCAAGTGCACAGAACTTGATAATACTGATACAACTTTCTTTCTTGTTTTGCAGTACTATTTCATCTCATGTTTTGTAGAACAATCTTATATTTCTTGTAGTCACACCCCCTCTTTGTGTCCCCACCCCCAGTCCAGTCCAACTTCTGTTTCTGTAAGCACCCATTCTCTTGCATCACAAATGTACCTTTCCAATCCATTGTCCAAACAATTGTGTGTGTGTGTGTGTGTGTGTGTGTGTCCTCAAACAACCCACAGTATTGTCTGGCATATGCATTTTCTTTTTTTTAATGATTTATATATTTTTTTATTTTAGAGAGAGAGAGAGTGAGTGCAACCAGGGGGAGGGACAGAGAGAGAGGGAGAGAGAGGATCTCAAGCAGACTCCCTGCCGAAATCGAGAGTTCTCATTAAACTGACTGAGCCACCCAGGTGCCCCTGTCATATGCATTTTCAGTCCTACCTCCTAAGTCTTTCACACAATTTTATTTTTGAACATACTATTTGGTCCATATGTCTTTTTTTTTTTAAGATTTTATTTATTTATTTGAGAGAGAGAATGAGATAGAGAGAGCATGAGAGGGGGGAGGGTCAGAGGGAGAAGCAGACTCCTTGCTGAGCAGAGAGCCGGATGTGGGACTCGATCCCCGGACTCCAGGATCATGACCTGAGCCGAAGGCAGTCGCTTAACCAACTGAGCCACCCAGGCGTCCCATTGATCCATATGTCTTTATGCAATATGAATTCATTGATTTTGACCATGTATGATAAACCAAGATATGTAGATACCGAATTTTATGTATCTTTTCTCTGATTGGCAGACATTTATGTTTTTCCTTTGCTATTTCATGCAGCACTGCCATGAAATACACATCTTATTTAGTAAATCACATACTAAAGTAGTAAGAGAAACAATTACTTATTTAAGTATCTGTCAAAGACAGACTGGAAAGTTTTGTGGGTTTTTTTTCCTATCTAATAATTTTTACTAAACCCACCAAACTGAATAATCAGCAAGGGAGCTTGTGAACTTTATCCACCAGAAACAGAACCTCAGTGGAGAAAGGTGTCACAGGGAGCTATATCTCCCTTGATAATCCATACCCCCTGAAATAAGAGAGAGGTTGATTTTTCTTTTTTTCAAAGGAGCACCTACCCCATAAGAGCTTCACAAAGCTAGAAGTAGAGGTAGCAGAGATTTTATTTTATTTTTTTTTGCAATTATTAAAACTCTCCATTTATTGAAGAGAATATTTTATTAATGTCTGTCTCCCGTTGTGGACTGTGAGGGCCCAGACTGGCTGTTGTGTCCCCAGTGCTCACAAGACAGGCACAAAACAGGTGCTCGGTAACTATGTGTTGAATTAACAAAGTACGAATAAATGCAGAACTAAGGCAGAAAACTAAGGGTCTCGATTTTCCAGCTACAGCTTCACCTTCAATAGGTCGATCAAAAAAAGGTCCTTTGGGACCCCCATTCCTAGAGAAATCATCAGTGAACCCACCCCAGACAAGACAAATTCTCCCTGTCAGTAAATGTTTTGAGTTTTAATGAGACAGACATGGAGTGCTCTTCTTCACTTCTCTCTCCCAGTGGGCTCAGATCTCAGTTTCAGGTTGGGATCAAAAAGTGGGGGAGAGGGATAAATGTGAATGGGGCTGAGGGGCAGGGGCTGGAGCCAGAGTAGAGAGCAGAGAACTTGCTAATCCCACACCCTGAACTGAGCACATATATCCAAGTGCTTGTAGTCTCCAGGGGCAAACATAGTGAACAAACACTATGTGTGTGGTCCTTATCTGCAAATGAGTGTCATAATTCACCCAAAGTACCCGGGCAAGACTGTATTGGGCCCTAAGAGTTGGTACCAGAGATTTTAGAATTTCACTGTCCAATAGTCAGATGCTCCATAGGAATATTGAACACTTGAGGGACGCCTGGGTGGCTCAGTCATTAAGCACCTGGTCATGATCCCAGGGTCCTAGGATTGAGCCCTGCATAGGGCTCCCTACTCGGCGGGAAGCCTGTTTCTCCCTCTCCCACTCCCCCTGCTTGTGTTCCCTCTCTCACTGTGTCTTTCTCTGTCAAATAAATAAATAAAATCTTACAACAACAAAAAGGAATACTGAACACTTGAAATGAAATGACTGCAGCTGAAGAATTGGAACTTTTATTTTATTTAATTTTAAATTAAAAACTGACATTTGACTTGTCATTGGAACATTTTGTATGTTTGGAACAACCTGGGTATATGAATCTACTTTTTCAACTTTAATTTCATTTTATCTAAATACAGATCAAGTATTTCCAATGAAATTGAGCCTCCAAAATTAAATCCCCCTTAAGCATAATGTACACACCAGATTGTAAAGAAAAAGGATGTAACAGATATCACTACTAATTTTGTATATTGATTACATGTTGAAATAACACTATTTTGGATATATTGGGTTAAATAAAGCATATTATTAAAAGTATTCATCTGTTTCTTTTACTTTTTTAAATGCTACTAGAAAATTTTAAATTGTTATGTGGTTCAAATTATATTTCCATTGGACATGCTCCTTTAAAAGATATATCATCAAAACAGCTTATTTTGCTGGTGAAAAACTAAGGTTCACAGAGTTTAAGGGACTTTTCCAAGACAACAGCTGGTCACAGTCAGGACTAAGTACAAGAATTTGTGACTTCAGAATGGCTAAAATTAACAAGTCAGGAAATGACAGATGTTGGCGAGGATGCGGAGAAAGGGGAACCCACCTACACTGTTGGTGGGAATGCAAGCTGGTGCAGCCACTCTGGAAAACAGTATGGAGGTTCCTCAAAAAGTTGAAAATAGAGCCACCCTATGACCCAGCAAATGCACTACTGGGTATTTACCCCAAAGATAGAAACGTAGTGATCTGAAGGGGTACATGCACCCCAATGTTTATAGCAGCAATGTCCACAATAGCCAAACTTTGGAAAGAGCCAAGAGGTCCATCAACAGATGAATGGACAAAGAAGATGTGGTATATTTATACAGTGGAATATTATGCAACCATCAAAAGGAATGAAATCTTGCCTTTTGCAATGACGTGGATAGAACTAGAGGGTATTATGCTAAGGGAAATAAGTCAATCAGAGAAAGACATGTATCGTATGATCTCACTGATTGGAGGAATTCTTAATCTCAGGAAACAAACTGAGGGTTGCTGGAGTGGTGGGGGGTGGGAGGGATGGGGTGGCTGGGTGATAGACACTGGGGAGGGTATGTGCTATGGTGAGTGTGTAAATTGTGTAAGACTGTTGAATCACAGACCCATACCTCTGAAACAAATAATACATTATATGTAAAAAAAAAAAAAAAAGAAGAAGAAGATAGCAGGAAGGGAAAAATGAAGGGAGGATAATTGGAGGGGGAGATGAACCATGAGAGACTATGGACTCTGAGAAACAAACTGAGGGTTCTAGAGGGGTGGGGGTTGGGGGATGGGTTAGCCTGGTAATGGGTATTAAGGAGGGCATGTATTGAATGGAGCACTGGGTGTTGTATGCAAACAATGAATCATGGAACACTGCATCAAAAACTAATGATGTAATGTATGGTGACTAACATAACATAATAAAATAAAATTAAAAAAAAAATCTATTTAAAAAAAAAGAATGTGTGACTTCTAAGCCAGGTCTCTTCGAAAAATAACTTGATCATCAGCTAGGTAGCAAGGTGGTAGCAAGTCTTTTTTTTTTTTTTTTAATAAAATAAGGACTTTAATTCTTTCTTCCTTTTACCTAGAAATTGAATAACTGCAATTTCTTTGTGTTGGCTGCCTGTTATTGCTATTGTGTAACAGTCTTAAATGGAAGAGTCATATGCTGACAAATACATTGCACTCTTCATAATGTCCAGAATGACTCATAGCACATAAAATGACAAAGTTTTGCATTTCTAAGATGCAGTAAAAATATATACCTTCCCTAAATGTTCATGGTTCCACTCCAGGTAACATCAAATTTGCCACAAGATTACCAACAGAAACGCTCTATTAGTTTTCTAATTTGCAAGGTTTCTTTAATCTTCCATTTTATTATTTCTCTTTCCTGCTCTCCACCCACTAAGAAAATACAGTTGAAACTACACTCCAAGGGCTGCTGAGTGTAGCAATTACGAAAGCACAATACTAGAAACTGTTTTACTGGTACTTAGACCTAAGAAAACAAGAGAGGTGACAAGGAACTCAAGACTTCTCTGCAGAGAGGCTTTCTCTGAAAAAAGCTGAGTGACAACCAGAATTTTCAGACTTCCAGTTAAAATCCTGGCTTACAGTGTCAGTAGTTCTAATATTAATGTACAAGTTCTTTTGTTTTGTTTTGTTTTTTAGAAAGAGAGAGAACACAATTGGTGGAGGAGGGAATGGGCAGAGGGAGAGGGAAAGAGAGAGAATCTTAAGTAGGTTCCACACCCAGGGCACAGCCCCTTGTGGGGCTTGATTTCAGGACTCTGAGACAAAATCAAGTCAGAGCTCAGCCAACTGAGCCACCAGGCGTCCCAATATACAATTTTTAATAAGACAAATAAATGCACCCAAACAAAATATTTCATTAGGGGTCAAGTTGGTAACTTATGCAAGTTGTTGTACACAGATGTCTATAAATGCTTCCTCCCGACATAGTAGGTGTGCCAGAGACATTTAATGGTCCCTGAAGGAACGTGCGTGTGTTTTCCTACATTTCCCAGCCCCTTGCAGGGAGTATGGTCACATGACTGGTTCTGTCCAATGGGCTATGAGCATTCCAGGCCATGTCATGTAAGAACTGGGAAGTGAGAGCAATGATTTGCTTTGACTTACATTTACGTAACTCAGCTGGAGTTATGCTTGAAGAAGTTCCTTTTTGTGTGTGTGATTCTGAGTGAGAGTTGTCCCAAAGAGAAATTCACACAAGATTTAGAAGCCAGAAGTAAAGGATTTTGAAGGATTTTGCCATTAGATAGTGAAAGACTGATTTAAAAAGGGGGGGGGGGCAGTATTTTCCAGCTTGCCCTTCCTCTTCACCCTTCACGTCCATCTGTCCTTCCTGACTGCTGAGAGCGATGGCAGACACACGTCTACCCTCAGGTGCAGAGGCAGCAGCCTTCACACGCTTCACTAGCAACTCTCTGCAGCCCTACTGTGGCAACTAGAGAGCCCTGGCATGCAAATTCCCTTACAAGCTGCAACGTGTCTGCACATGCCAGTGCTTAAGGTTGGATCTTTTGGTGACTCTTCTCTGATTTTCCAAACCCCGTTTTCCAACACTTACTTCCCCAGCTCCTCCCATAGTCTCCCATAAATATGTAAGGACTCATTCCTGGGTAAGTCCCCTATTCCACAATACTCAAGTAATGGATTCCTGCCTGATACAGTAATTCTTTACCTCCACTCATGCCTTGCCTCAGTCACTGTGGAAGCTTCATGTTGAGATGACCCAGCAAGATCACAGCCATCTAGACTGCTGAATAACCACAAGGAGGATAGTTTCTCTTGAGTGTCAATGAGTCCACCCAACATTTGCCTGTACAATAAATTACCGTTTTATTCACAAAAGGCAGGACAATTTTGGAGTTTATTGCCATAGCATCCCCTAGACTAACTTAAGAAATATAGTCCAGTGTATTATTGGATTAAAACACAACTAACATAGAATATAGCATCCTAACCAGTAGTTTAGAAGGGTTTTGTTTCTCATTAATTTAAATTGCTAATTTGAGTTGAGAAAAATGAAATGCCCTGGACATTAAGCAAACTAGACATATTTCAAAGGTCTGGTAAATTATGTGCACACAGATGTAACCCATGGAGCAGTTTTTCCAGGAAAGTGACCAAAGAACAGGGGCGCCTGGGTGGCTCATGATGGTTAAGTGTCTGCCTTCGGCTCAGGTCATGATCCCAGGGTCCTGGGATCGAGTCCCACATCGGGCTCCCTGCTAAGTGGGGAGCCTGCTTCTCTCCCTCTGCCTCTGCCTCTCTCTCTCTCTCTGACTTTCATGAATAAATAAATAAAAAAAATTTTTAAAAAAGTGACCAAAGAACAAACTACTTGAGGGAAAAGACTGCGGCTCACCCAGCATCACATCTGAAGCACCCAGCATCTTATAAACAAATGTTACAATAAGAGGACACGGAGAGAAATGTTCATGAACACACATGAAAACATTGCAATAAAATAGTAGAAAAACATATCCAGTGAGGCGACGGGATGGCTCAGTCGTTAAGCATCTGCCTTGGACTCAGTTCATGATCCCAGGGTCCTGGGATCGAGCCCCCTATTGGGCTCCCTGCTCAGCGGGAGGCCTGCTTCTCCCTCTCCCACTCCTCCCTTTCTTGCTGTGTCTCTCTCTGTCAAACAAATAAATAAAATCTAAAAAAAAAGCCAGCAATATATTAAAAGGACAATATATCACAACTAAGTGGAGTTTATCCCAGGATGCAAAGTTGTTTCAAGATTCAAAAATCAAGCAATATAATTGACTATGTGAATGTACTAAAACAGGAAGAAAAAAAAACAACACAGCATCATCTAAATAGAGTCAGAAAAGTTATGTAAAGAATTCAACATCCATTCATGATGAGACCAAAAAAAAAAAAAAAGCCCACTCAAACACCTAAATGTGAGATAGGAGTCCATCAAAATCCTAAAGGAGAACACAGGCAGCAACCTCTTCAACCTCAGCCGCAGCAACTTCTTCCTAGAAACATTGCTAAAGGCAAGGGAAACGGGGCAAAAATAAACTATTGGGACTTCACTGCTGGGTATTTACCCCAAAGATACAAATGTAGGGATCCAAAGGGGTACATGCACCTCGATGTTTATAGCAGCAATGTCCACAATAGCCAAACTATGGAAAGAACTAAGATGTCCATCAACAGATGAATGAATAAAAAAGATGTGGTATATATATGTGTGTATTATATATACATTGTGTAAGACTGTTGAATCACAGACCTGTTTCATGTTGAATCACTGAGTTGTGTAAGACTGTTGAATCACAGACCTGTACCTCTGAAACAAATAATACATTATATGTTAAAAAAAAAAGAAAAAAGAAGAAGATAGCAGGAAGGGGAAAATGAAGGGGGGGAAATCGGAGGGGGAGACAAACCATGAGAGACTATGGACTCTGAGAAACAAACTGAGGGTTCTAGAGGGGAGGGGGTGGGGGGATGGGTTAGCCTGGTGATGGGTATTAAAGAGGGCACGTACTGAATGGAGCACTGGGTGTTATACGCAAACAATGAATCATGGAACACTACATCAAAAATTAATGATGTAATGTATGGTGATTAACATAACATAATAAAAAAAAGAAAAAAGTGCACTCATCAAACTAGGAATAGAAGAGTACCTCTTTACCATATTAAGCACATGAAAAGATACTCAACATCATTAGTTATTAATTAAATGAAAATTAAAAACATAATGAGATACCATTGCACACCTAGTAGAATACTAAAATTGAACAACAAAAAAGTAATGTGTTGGCAAGGATGCAGAACAACTAAAACCCTCACACATTGCTGTGGGAATGCAAAATGGTACAATTTCTTTGGGAAATATTTTGGCAGTTTTTTATAATGTGAACCCTACACTTAACATATGACCTAGAAATCCTATGCTCGAGAGTAATAAAAACATATGCTTACACAAAAGACTTTATATGGATATTTACAGCAATTTTATTCATTATCTCCAATATCTAGAAACAACTTAAATGTCCTACAGATGGTAAATGGATAAACTGTTGTACATCTATACAATGAAATGTTATTCCTCAATAAAACTAAATGGACTATTGATACATACCGCAACATGGATGTATTATGCTAAGTGGAGAAAGCCTGATTCAAAAGGATACATAGTGTACAATTTTATTAATTTAACATTCTAAAAAAGGAAAATTTTGAGGATGGAGAATAAATCAGTTGTCAGGGGTTAAGGCTGGAGGAGACTGTTGTCTACGAAGGGAGAACAGCATGAGGGAATTTTTTGGGGTGGTGGAAATGTTCTGTATCTTGATATGGGATGAGGTGTTATGTAATTATCAAACCTCAGAACTAAATAGCAAAAAACTTACTGTATAAAAATTTAGAAGATTAAAGTATTTTTCAAAAGCATTTTAATAAGGCAAAATATTAATATGTGACAAATCTGGGATGATAACTAAATAGAACTTAATTAAACTATTCTCTATAGCCTCCAAATAAAAAACTAAATTTTACTGTAAGAAGTCAAAATAGTGGTCACTGGGAGGACTAACAAGTGGGTCTTTGGGGGTGCTGACTTTATGTGCATGCTTTTTGAAAATTAATTGAGAGGCACAGTTGAGATCTGCACATTTTTCTCTATATTTGTTATACTCCAATAAAAGCTTTACACAAAGTAAAAATGAGGATGACAATATTTTGTGTCATTTTTAACTAAATGATTTTTTAGCTGTAGGGGCTGTAATAATTTAACTATTAAATTATCAAATTTAACCATATTTATAACACATAATGCCTGTAACCTGGGGCAAATAATGTAATCCTCCTTGCAAAGTTTAATAATTGGACTAGTTCCTATTTAAACTCCTTCCCATTGTAAGTATCAGCGATTAGTCTACAACCATACCACCTTGAATGTGCCCAATCTCCTCTAAGTATCAGTGATTATAAACTCATTTTTAAAAACATATTTAGTATACCTTTAATAGCTAGTTTCCTTAATCTTCTAAATTTCACCAGCAAGAATTATGGAAGAAAAAAAGATATGTTTTAATTTCTTATTAAAAAGTATTTTAGGATGCCTGGGTGGCTCAGTCGGTTAGGCGTTTGCCTTCAGCTCAGGTCATGATCCTGGGATCAAGTCCCCCATCGGGCTCCCTTCTGAGGAGCTTCTCCCTCTGCCTGCCACTCCCCCTGCTTGTTCTCTCTCTCTTTCTTTCTGATAAACAAATAAAATCTTTTTTAAAAAGGTTTTTTGGGGCACCTGGGTGGCTCAGGCGGTTAAGCGTCTGCCTTCGGCTCAGGTCATGATCCCAGAATCCTGGGATCGAGCCCCGCATCGGGCTCCCTGCTCAGCGGGAAGCCTGCTTCTCCCTCTCCCACTCCCCCTGCTTGTGTTCCCTCTCTCGCTGTGTCTCTCTGTCAAATAAATAAATAAAATCTTTAAAAAAAAAAGGTTTTTTAACTGACTAAAACTTATATTTTTTAATTTTCACATCTTTTATTTAACTTGCACTATGTATATTTTTTATTCCTGCAGTTTTTCTTGCTAAGAATTGTGAAACTGCATTAACAAATCCCTTAAGAATAACACTTGTTTTTGTTTGTTTTTTGAACAGCACTCATGATTCTGGAAGATTTTAGAAATATCCTGTTCTCCTTGCTCTGGATGATAATTCTTTCTCTTAGGTATCTGCCTCTTAAGGATGGATTGGGGCATGAGGGAAATGGGTATAAAGGAAGAAGCAAATGATAAAAAGATTTTACAGAACATTTTATGGACTACTTCAAATCTAACAAAAGAGATTCTATAAATATTTGAACTGGCTTGTTTCAATGCTTGAGGGTTCATGAGAACCAGCAGGATCGTACTGAATGTAGCTGATGGCCTGGTGTGACTCTTCAAATTTTACTGAGGTCAATATTGTCATGATTCCCTTACTCATATACTATGGAGGAGACCGTGAATGGAGGCAGTATGGTATGAAAAGAAACTCGGGCTGCAGGGTCAAGCTTGAGATTTGAATCAGGCTCCACTACTTAGTAAAGCAACCACTCCCCAGAGTCAGATGCCTCATGAGAGATAAAAAATACCAACACAATAACTAAATGCTGACAGAATGAAATATAATTTGCACACAAGAGCACCCTGACTCACAGTACTCAATAAATATTAATTCATTTCTTCTGCTCCTTTCCTGAAATAAGCAGATTGTGGTTCTAGATAAAATAATGGCTAATATTGATACTTTTTAGATTTGATTTGAAAAATAAATGAAGATTAATCAATTGAAACAGATGTCACCCACCAGGGATATTTTAAAATTTCAAAGAAAAACTGAGAACCAAAAGTGTTTCACCAAGATCAAAACCCCACATTAAAAGGCTAAAGGAAGGGCGCCTGGGTGGCTCAGTTGGTTAAGCGACTGCCTTCGGCTCAGGTCATGATCCTGGAGTCCCGGGATCGAGTCCCGCATCGGGCTCCCTGTTCGGCAGGGAGTCTGCTTCTCCCTCTGATCCTCCCCCCTCTCATGCTCTCCCTATCTCATTTTCTCTCTCAAATAAATAAATAAAATCTTTAAAAAAAATAAAAATAAAAAAAATAAAAGGCTAAAGGAAGAATCTATCAGGTTACAGGTCAATCAATCTTATATCTCACATCTACAAAAAGAATTAGACAAGCACTTTTAAAAAGTATTGGTATGCCAAACAAATCTCATACACACACACAAATATACATACATTCATGTAAAAAGTCTGGAAAGACATGCATGAAAATATCAGTTGCAGTTATTGCTGACAGTAGGATATTAGAGGATTTTTTCTTTTTCATAATTAACCCCATTTAACAAATTTCATACACTGATAACTTTAAGAATCAGAAAAGACACTGGAATAGCTTAGAAAAAGACTTCCAATTTCAGCCTGCCTTTTCTGACTTTAATTAGCTTATTTAATAGCTTATTATGATGAGGGTTAAAAAAGTGACACTGGAAGAGAACGTGGAGAAAAGAGACTATTATTTCCTAAGGGATAGACAACTTAAAGTCACTTTTTCCTTCAAGTGTTTCTTTCCTGCTTCAAATCATGTATCAAGATGAAAATTCCTTTTTAGTGAAGTAAGATAGCAAACTTCCAGTTCTGTTATGATACAAAAGGCACACCAGTGTGCGGATGGAATGAGAAGAGACTCCGGAGGCCATCAGATGAAGATAGTGCAAAGACACATGGGAGGCCAATATGGGAAGTGCAGCTAGGCTTAATGTTCATGTCAGCAAAACTCATAAACACAGGAGGTCCATCAAAATAGAAAGTGAGAACAACCAGTAATAATTCAGCTTATTGACCCTGAGCATGACATTTCCTGAGAATTTAAAGCCCTGGTATCTAAGAGAAAGTACAGCTGTGAATGCAAATACACAGTGCAGCAAAAGGGAGATTATAAAAGCTCAGAACTAGGCAAAGCAACAGAGAAATTTTTGGAAGCCAAGAGAAAAATATTCAACAGTTGATCCACAGAAGTCATGACAACAATAGTAAATTACAAAGGAAGTGTTTATGAGTTATATATAGATTTAGCATTTACATTACAAAGGGAAAAATTAATCCAATTCTACCACTCTGAAATAAGCAATTTCTTCCTTTCATTCCTTGTGTGCCTGTGTAAAGAATGATATATTTTTTTATTTTATTTTTTTGTTGCCAAGGATTTTAAACCTCAGTGACTAAATGTGAGGGTTTCTGGTTTGTTTTCCATGTAGGATTGTTTGCTCATTCCTGGCGACTAGGTTCGCACAATGAATGGAGTCACTTTATAGTTTCCTGTGTATTTGCTTTGGTGTTGGCTGGGAGCCAGGAGGTGCCTGCCCTCCCCATACTGTGCTCTAGGCTGCATTTTTAAAGGCAGCTCTGCAGATCTTAGGTGGGATTGTGGATGGGGCTGTTTGTTTGTTTGTTTGTTTGTTTTAATATTTATATCTAAATACTGAGCTCATAACTCCCAGTAGCCTAGCAAATTGCCTGTAGCTCTCACTGTTCATGTGCACAGGACTGATAAGAGTATTCGCTAAGCTTGATCCTTCTCCTGTTAGACCAAGGACATTCTGCCAAACCACATGGTAGTTGAGTGTAGAGTGGAGGTCAAGAAGACAGCATTCTGATCTGATCTCTCGGGGTTTCTTTTCCCTATCTGGAGAAAAAGAGGTTGGGATAGAGGAAATGAAAGCTCATGCCAACCCCAAGCGCTATGATTTCACTTCAATCTCTCCATCTAGACTTGAGTAAGATGCAGGCACTTTTCATCTTACTTTTTTTTTTTTTACATTTAAAAAAAATTTTATTGTTATGTTAATCACCATACATTACATCATTAGTTTTTGATGTAGTGATCCATGACTCATTGTTTGGGTATAACACCCAGTGCTCCATGCAGTATATGCCCTCTTTGATACCCATCACCAGGCTAACCCATCCTCCCACCGCCCTTCCCTCTAGAACCCTCAGTTTGTTTCTCAGAGTCCATAGTCTCTCATGGTTTGTCTCCCCCTCCGATTTCCCTCCTTCATTTTTCCCTTCCTACTATCTTCTTTTTTCTTTTTTTTTTAATCTTACTTTTATGCGAAAACCAACTCTTAATCAGCTGAATTGGATTGGAATGATCGTGGAGGGAATCAGGTGCCAATCAGGACAACTCCTAGACAAAAATAACAATGAAAATATAGTGCAATACCAATATAACATTAGGTTTGGATTCTGTGAATCAAATCTTTTTTTTTTTCATTAGGTAATATGAGACCAACATGACACAGTTTGGCCATATATTACTATAATTATAATAAACTGCAAAAGGTAGTCCAATAACATTAAACTGTTTAAGAAAACAATTCAACCAAGAAAGATAGAGTGTATTTAATCCAGCAGAAAATCTACAGAGTATAATATGATAATATGAATAATTTATTCTTCAGAATAAAAATAGCTTCAAGATACTTACTAGTCCATAGGAAATTAAGTTGAACTTTATAAATTGTATTGAATTTAAAACAAATCAATGACTATTTTTATTGAGGTATAATTGACATATAACATTGTTAGTTTCAAGTGTACAACATAATGATTTAATATTTGTATACATTACAAAATGATCACCACAATAAGTCTAATTAAATTCATCACCATATAATTACAAAACCTTTTTTTCTTATGAGAACTTTTAAAATCTACTCTCTTAGTATCTTTTAAATATGCAATATATTATTAACTATAGTCACCATGCTGTACATTAGACCCTATAACATTCACTTTATAATGAAAAATTTGTACCTTTTGACCCCTTTCACCTATTTTGCCATCCCCCATCCCTCTCACCTCAGACAGCCACCAATCTGTTCTTTATAAGCTCAGTTTTGTTTGGTTTGGTTTTAGTTTTTTTGTTTTCTGATTTTTTTGTTTTAGATTCTACATATAAGTAAAATCAGATGGTGTTTGTCTTTTTCTGTCTGAGTTATTGCACTGAAATATAATGCCTCAAGATCTGTCCATGATGTTATAAATGGCAAGACTTCACTCTCTTTTATGGCTGAGTAATATCCCATTGTATATATATGCTACATTTACTTTATCCACTCATCTATCAGTGAACGCTTAGATTGTTTCCATGCCTTGGCTATGGTAAATAATGCTCTAATGAACATGGGGATGCATATATCTTTTCAAATTAGTGTTTTTGTTTTCGTCAGATGAATACCCAGAAATGGAATTGCTGGATCATATGGTAGTTCTATTTTTAATGTTTTGAGGAATCTCCATACTGTTTTCCATTGTGGTTACACCAATTCACATTCCCACTAACAGTGCACAAGGGTTCCCTTCTCTCCACATCCTCACCAACACTTGCTTTTTCTTGTCTTTTTGATAGTAGCCATTCTAACTGATATAAGGTGATATCTCATTGTGGTTTTGATTTGTATCTCCCTAATGCTTCGTAATGTTGAGCATCTTTTCCTGTATCTGTTGGCTCTTTGTATGTCTTTGGAAAAATATCTATTCAAATCTTCTCCCATTTTTTATTTAGATTTTTTTTTTTTGCTATCGAGTGGTATGTGTTATTTTATATGCTGAGTATTAACCCCTTATCAAATATATGATTTGCAAATATTTTCTCTGATTCAGTAAGTTGTCTTTCCATTTTGTTGATGGTTGTACATTTACATTACTTGATTTTAAATTCAAAGGTTGAGTATTTTTCATGATTATTTGTGATTTATCCTGTTCTAAGAATTGCTTGGCATAGTTTCAATTTATAATTTCATGGTGTTCTTGACACTTTATATGAGTGTTTTAACCATTTATTTTCAATTAAAATATCTCAGAAGCACCAATCAATGGAGCCTAATAAGTGCAGTTAGGAAGGTGGCAGCCATGATGTCATTGGTTAAGAAATTAATAACCTTGTGTTGATATTCTCTGCTGGGATCAAGGAATACCAGTGTCTTAGATTTGGTGAAATATAGTTTATTGTAAGAATAATACATGCATATTGAAAAAATTAAAATATAAGACTTTAAGACATAAAATGTCTCCCTGACTCCCAGCTGCAACCCCGAGGGTTTCATAAATTATATATATAAGCACATACATCTATTTCCATTGTTTTACACATTTTTATATATAATTATATTATTCTTATGTAAGTTGTCTTGTTTTCTGCCTAACACTATTTTTTAAGTTTTTATTTAAATTCCAGTTAGTTACCATACAGTGTAATACCAATGTCAGGTGTACAAGACAGTGACTCAACACTTTCATACAACACCTGATGCTCATCACAGGTGCCCTCCTTAGTGCCCATCACCTTCTTCACCCATTCCCCCACCCCGCTCCCCTCTGGTAACCATCACATTGTTCTTTTTAGTTAAGAGTCTGTCACTTGGTTTGCCTCTCTCTTCTTTTCCCTTGGTTCTTTTGTTTTGTTTCTTAAATTCCACATATAAGTGAAATCCTATGGTATTTGTTTTTCTCTGACTTATTTCACTTAGCATGATATTCTCTAGCTCCATCAATGTCATTGCAAATAGCAAGATTTCATTCATTTTTATGGTTACTATTCCATCATGGACATATATCACATCTTCTTTACCAGTCAATGGACACTTGGGCTGTTTCCATAATTTGGCTGTTGTAGATAATGCTGCTATAAACATCGGGGTGCATGTATCCCTTTGAATTAGTATTTTGGAAGGGATCAGGTTAGCATTATCTACTGAAATCTAACATGCACATACATCTCTAGAACACAGCCGCTTATCTGTATCTTTAACAGGTAGGTTGGAATGAGTATTCTTTTTTGTATGTATGCCTCTTGGCACACATGTACGAATATTTCTGTAGGATAACTGCTTAGAGCTGCAAGCTCTGGGTCAGTGAATGATGTGTACCTGTTAAATTGCAATAGATAATGCTATACTGACCCTCTCCAATGAAGATGAACTATTTTACACCTTACTCAATATTGGCAAGGGTGTTCCTGTTTCCCATACTGTTGAAATCCTTGAATGTTAGAGAAAAAGAAGGGGAAACCATTTAAATACATAACACTCTGAATGACTTGGGTAAAGTGAACACAGACTCCTTTACCAAACTCTTAAATAATTAAATAAGAGTTAGCTCTAAAATCTAAGGGACGAAGATGGGGGCCAATAAAAACACATTTTGCTTCAAACAATGTATAAATTTGGGGAGCTTGTTATCTTCAAAAGGCAGCATTGTCAGAGAATATAATTTAATTCAAAATGGATTTGAGGATAATAAATCTTATAGAAAAGTTAGAAATGGATTTGAGGAAAAAATATAAATAATGACCTTGAAAGACTTCTGAGAGAAACTGGATTCTACCCAATCTTTGGGGATAGACTCTGAGAAGATGATTTTGACATTCTTTGGTGTATTCTTCCACAGATCTATATAAAAAACAGAATATTATCCTGCATGCCTGACATTATGTTTAGATCTTTAGCATCCAACATGATTAATTACACAATTCACCAAGATACTGGCAAAATTTAAATGATTTTTAGTTTGTCAAAATAAGTAAAATAACATAAAAGCATAACATTAAAATTCATATTGTTGACATGGCTGGCAAATGGAAAAGAGTTAAAACTAATCCTTTACTGACTTCTTTATTGCCTAATTCCTCACTTTTGTTTGGCTTTTCTAAAAACAAGTATGATGGTTCTGAGACTGAAGAATCCCATTTTCCATAGCTGATGCCATAGCTGATGATTCATTGGAGATTATCTTCTTCCAAATTCTTCCCTTAGACACAAATCCCTTTTACTTTGATATGTGGCCTTCTTTTCATTTTCTGGAGGCCAATTAGGCTAACCTGTTATGACAAACACTATCTTCTTACCTGCAGCTTCCTGGCTTCCTTTTCCCTCTAAGATGGAATGACTGGGCCTTCGAAAGCATTTCCAAGAATAACTTTAGGGCCAAAATACACTTTTTCCTAGGATTTAGAAGCTAATACTGCTAATCAGTCAGCCTTAGCTCTTATAATAAAACAAGAAAATGAAATAAAAGGTACACAGATTAGAAAAGAAAAGACTCCTGGAGCTAATAAGTGATTATAACAAAGTTTCCAGGGTTCAGGTTAAATTACAACAGGCAATTATTTTCTTATATAACAGCAGCAAATAAGTAGAATTTGAAATTAAACACATTACTATTTATATTAGCACCCAAAAAATGAAATACTTAGTTATAAATCTAACAAAATATGTACAAAATCTATATGAAGAAACCTACAAAACTCTGATGAAAGAAATCAAACTAAGTAGATGGAAAGATAGTCCATGTTCACAGGTAGAAAGACTTAAAGTGGTCATAGCAGTCCTCTCAACTTGATCTACCCATTCAACACAATCCCAATCAAAATGTCAGCAAGTTATTTTGTGGATATTGACAAACTGATTCTAAAGTTTATATGGAGAGGCAAAAGACTCAGAATAGCCTATTCAATATTGAAGAATGAAGTTGGACAACTGACACTACCCAACCTCAGTACTTAATATAAAGGTATAGTAATCAAGACACCATGATATTGTCAAAAATGTTCAATGGAACATAATAGAGAGCCCAGAAATGGACCCACACAAATATAGTCTGTTGGTCTTTGATAAAGGAGCAATGCAATACAATGGAGGAAAGATAGTCTTTTCTTTCTTTTTTTTTTAAATTTTATTATGTTATGTTAGTCATCATACAATACATCATTAGTTGTTTTTTTTTTTTTAAAGATTTTATTTATTTATTTGAGACAGAGAGAATGAGAGACAGAGAGCATGAGAGGGAGGAGGGTCAGAGGGAGAAGCAGACTCCCCGCCGAGCAGGGAGCCCAATGTAGGACTCGATCCTGGGACTCCAGGACCGTGACCTGAGCTGAAGGCAGTCGCCCAACCAACTGAGCCACCCAGGTGCCCACATCATTAGTTTTTGATGTAGTGATCCACGATCCATTGTTTTCGTATAACACCCAGTGCTCCATGCAGTACGTGCCCTCCTTAATACCCATCACCGGGCTAACCAATCCCCCCTCCCCCTTCCCCTCTAAAACCCTGTTTGTTTCTCAGGTCCATAGTCTCTCATGGTTCATCTCTCCCTCCAATTCCCCCTGCCCATTTTTCCCTTCCTTCTCCTAATGTCCTCCATGTTATTCCTTATGTTCCACAAATAAGTGAAACCATATGATAATTGACTTTTCTCTGTTTGACTTATTTCACTTAGCATAATCTCCTCCAGTCCCATCCATGTTGATATAAAAGTTGGGTATTCATCCTTTCTGATGGCTGAGTAATATTCCATTGTATATATGGACCACATCTTCTTTTTCCATTCATCTGTTGAAGGGCATCTCGGCTCTTTCCACAGTTTGCCTATTGCGGACATTGCTGCTATGAACATTGGGGTGCATATGTCCCTTCTTTTCACTACATCTGTGTCTTTGGGGTAAATACCCAGTAGTGCAATTGCTGGGTCATAGGGTAGCTCTATTTTTAAATTTTTGAGGAACCTCCACACTGTTTTCCAATGTGGCTGTACCAACTTGCATTCCCACCAACAGTGTAAGAGGGTTCCCCCTTTCTCCACAACCTCTCCAACATTTGTTGTTTCTTTCCCTGTCCATTTTTGCCATTCTAACTGGTGTAAGGTGGTATCTCAGTGTGGTTTTGATTTGGATTTCCCTGATGGCTAATGATGATGAACATTTTTTCATGTGTCTGTTAGCCATTTGTATGTCTTCTTCAGAGAAGTGTCTGTTCATGTCTTCTGCCCACTTTTTGACTTGATTATTTGTTTTTTGGATGTTGAGTTTGAGAAGTTCTTTATAGATTTTGGATACCAGCCCTTTATCTGTAGTGTCATTTGCAAATATCTTCTCCCATTCTGTGGGTTGCCTCTTTGTTTTGTTGGCTGTTTCTTTTGCTGTGCAGAAGCTTTTTATCTTGATGAACTCCCAAAAGTTCATTTTTGCTTTTGTTTCACTAGCTTTTGGAGATGTATCTTGAGAGAAGTTGCTGTGGCCGATGTCAAAGAGGTTACTGCCTATGTTCTCCTCTAGGATTTTGACGGATTCCTGTCTCACATTGAGGTCTTTCATCCACTTTGAGTTTATCTTTGTGAATGGTTTTAGAGAATGGTCGAGTTTCATTCTTCTGCATGTGGCTGTCCAATTTTCCCAGCACCATTTATTGAAGAGACTGTCTTTTTTCCATTGCATGTTTTTTCCTGCTTTGTCGAAGATTATTTGACCATAGAGTTGAGGGTCCATATCTGGGTTCTCTATTCTGTTCCATCGGTCTATATGTCTGTTTTTGTGCCAGTACCATGCTTTCTTGGTGATCACAGCTTTGTAATATAGCTTGAAATCGGACAACGTGATGCCCCCAGCTTTGTTTTCCTCTTTCAACATCTCCTTGGCGATTTGGGGTCTTTTCTGATTCCATACAAATTTTAGGATTGTCTGTTCCAGCACTTTGAAAAATGTCATTGGAATTTTGATCGTGATGGCATTGAAGGTATAGATTGCTCTGGGTAGCATAGACATTTTAACAATGTTTATTCTTCCGATCCATGAGCATGGAATATTTTTCCATCTTTTTGTGTCTTCTTCAATTTCTTTCATGAGTGTTCTGTAGCTCCTAGAGTATAGATCCTTTACCTCTTTGGTTAGGTTTATTCCGAGGTATCTTATGGTTTTTGGTGCTATTTTAAATGGAATCTTTTCTTTAATTTCTCTTTCAACAGTTGCGTTGTTAGTGTATAAGAAAGCAACTGATTTCTGTGCATTGATTTTGTATCCTGCCACATTACTGAATTGCTGGATGAGTTCTAGTAATTTGGGGGTGGAGTCTTTTGGGTTTTCCACATAAAGTATCATGTCGTCTGCGAAAAGAGAGAGTTTGACTTCTTCTTTGCCAATTTGAATACATTTTATTTCTTTTTGTTGTCTGATTGCTGTTGCTAGGACTTCTAGTACTATGTTGAACAACAATGGTGAGAGTGGGCACCCTTGACGTGTTCCTGATCTTAAGGGAAAGGCTCTCAGCTTTTCCCCATTGAGGATGATATTCGCTGTGGGTTTTTCATAGATGGATTTTATGAGCTTGAGGAATGTTTCCTCTATCCCTATACTCTGGAGAGTTTTAATCAGGAAAGGATGCTGTATTTTGTCAAATGCTTTTTCTGCATCAATTGAGAGGACCATATGGTTCTTCTCTCTCCTCTTATTAATGTGTTCTATCACATTGATTGATTTGCGAATGTTGAACCACGCTTGCATCCCAGGGATAAATCCCACTTGGTCGTGGTGGATGATCCTTTTAATGTATTGTTGGATCCTATTAGCTAGGATTTTGTTGAGGATTTTGGAATCCATATTCATCAGGGATATCGGTCTGAAATTCTCCTTTTTGATGGGGTCTTTGCCTGGTTTGGGGATTAAGGTAATGCTGGCCTCATAGAATGAGTTTGGAAGTTTTCCTTGTTTCTATTTTTTGAAACAGCTTCAGTAGAATCGTTATTATTTCTTCTTTGAATGTTTGGTAGAATTCCCCAGGGAATCCATCAGGCCCTGGACTCTTGTTTTTTGGGAGGTTTTTGATCACTGCTTCAATCTTGTTACTGGTTATTGGCCTATTCAGGTTGTCAATTTCTTCCTGTTTCAGTCTTGGCAGCTTTATAGGTTTCCAGGAAGGCCTCCATTTCATCCAGATTGCTCAGTTTATTGGCATATAGTTGTTGATAATAATTTCTAATAATTCTTTCTATTTCCTTGGTGTTAGTCGTGATCTCTCTCCTTTCATTCATAATTTTATTAATTTAGGTCCTTTTTTCTTTTCTTTTGGATAAGTCTGGCCAGTGGTTTATTAATCTTATTAATTCTTTCAAAGAACCAACTTCTAGTTTCATTGATCTGATCTACTGTGTTTCTGATTTCTAATTCATTGATTTCTGCTCTAATTTTAATTATTTCTCTTCTAATGTGTGGCTTAGGCATGATTTGTTGCTTTTTCTCTAGTTCTTTAAGGTGTAGAGTTAGTTGGTGAGTTCGGGATTTTTCTATTTTTTTGAGTGAGGCTTGGATGGCTATGTATTTCCTCCTTAGAACCACCTTTGCAGTATCCCATAGGTTTTGGACTGATGTGTTTTCGTTCTCATTGATTTCCATGAATTGTTTAAGTTCTTCTTTGATTTCTTGGTTGACCCAAACATTCTTGAGCAGAGTGGTCTTTAGCTTCCAAGTATTTGAATTTCTGCCAAATTTTTTCTTGTGATTGAGTTCCAGTTTTAGAGCACTGTGGTCTGAGAATATGCAGGGAATAATCTCAAATCAGTTGAGACCTGATTTGTGACCCAGTATGTGGTCTATTCTGGAGAAAGTTCCATGTGCACTTGAGAAAAATGAGTATTCTGTTGTTTTAGGGTGGAATGTTCTGTAAATATCTATGAGGTCCATCTGGTCCAATGTATCATTCAAAGCTCTTGTTTCCTTGTTGATTTTCTGCTTAGATGATCTGTCCATTGCTGAGAGTGGAGTATTGAGGTCTCCTACAATTAATGTATTGTTATCAATATGACTCTTTATTCTGGTTAACAGTTGGCTTATGTAGATGGCTGCTCCCATGTTGGGGGCATAGATACTTACAATTGTTAGATCTTCTTGTTGGATAGACCCTTTAAAAATGATATAGTGTCCTTCTGTGTCTCTTATTACAGACTTTAGTTTAAAATCTAATTTGTGTGATATAAGAATTGCTACCCCAGCTTTCTTTTGAGGTCCGCTGGCATGGAAGATAGATCTCCATCCCTTCACTTTCATTCTGGGTGTATCTTTAGGTTCAAAATGAGTCTCTTGTAGACAGCATATGGATGGGTCCTGTCTTTTTATCCAATCTACAACCCTGTGCCGTTTTATGGGAGCGTTTAGGCCATTCACGTTGAGAGTGATTATTGAAAGATATGAATTAATTGTCATCATGTTGCCTGTGAAGATGTTGTTTTTATAGATTGTCCCTGTAAATTTCTGTTGTACATCACTCTTGGGGTCTTTCTCCTTTTATAGAACCCCCCTTAATATTTCTTGCAGGGCCAGCTTAGTGGTCACATATTCTTTCAGTTTCTGCTGGTCGTGGAAGCTCTGCATCTCTCCATCCATTCTAAATGAAAGCCTTGCCAGATAAAGTATTCTTGGCTGCATGTTCTTCTCATTGAGTACCCTGAATATGTCTTGCCAGGCCTTTCTGGCTTGCCAGGTCTCTGTGGATAGGTCTGACGTTATTCTGATGTTCCTCCCTCTGTACGTAAGGAATCTCTTCCCCCTAACTGCCCTTAAGATGGTTTCCTTGGTTCTAAGATTTGCAAGTTTTACTATTACATGCCAGGGTGTTGGCCTGTTTTCCTTGATCTTGGGAGGGGTCCTCTCTGCCTCTAGGCCTCGAATGTTTGTTTCATTCCCCAGATTAGGGAACTTCTCAGCTACGATTTGCTCAAATACAGCTTCTAGTCCTCTCTCTCTCTCCACTCCCTCCAGGATTCCAATTATTCTGACATTGGAACACCTCATGGTGTCACTTATTTCTCTGATTCTATTTCCATGGATTCTGAGTTGTTTTTCCCTGGCCTCCTCTTTCCCCTTTATATCTATTATATTGTCTTCCAGGTCGCTTATTCTCTCTTCTGTCTCAGTTACCCTAGCTGTTAGATTATCTAGATTGGATTGGATCTCATTGATAGCATTTTTAAGTTCTGCCAATTCACCTTTTATTTCTGCCCTTAGAGATTCTATGTTGCCATTAATTGATTTCTCCATTCTAGCCATTGTCTTCACAATTGCTAGCCTGAATTCCTTCTCCGACATCTTGGTTATATCTGCATCCATTTGTAAATCTGCAGCATAAGTCATAATCTCTGAGTCTTTTCTGTTTTGGGGGCTCCTCCTCCTAGTCATTCTGTTGATGGGTGTTTGAGGGAATGTATAGAGTCCAAATTATTGACCAGAACCCAAGCAAGATGCACCTGTTTTCTTGGGCCTTAGGGTTGCTGGCCTCTTGTTTTCCCAGCCTGTCTTCTGCGGGAGGGGCCTGCCGCGCTGTTACTCAGGCAACCCTGTTTGGGCGGAGCTGCCCTGTGCCCCTGTGGTGGGGGATGGGCTCAGTGGGAATCAGTCTTTGGGGCTTTTGTTCTCTGGCACCTTTCCCTGGTGGCTTTCCGCATCTCTCCCACGAGTCAGAGCAGAAGAGACCATTTCCAACCCTCTGCCTTAGAGCAGAGAGACCGCAGTCTGTTCTTCAGTGAGCTCTCCAGGCCACATTGTCTCCGTTTCTGTCCGTGCTGCTATAAACTGCAGCGGCCTGGGTTGTGCGCCCCTCTGCAGCGCTCCCAGTCCTGCCTCCAGGTCGGGGCACGTCTCTGCCCTTTGTGCTTCTAAAACTGCCAGCAGCTCCCAGTTTGCACACTGGCGACTCCACCGCTTGAGGCTTCCACCCCAGGGGTTGCAGTTCACTGGCGCGACCCCTGTGCACCGGGTTTCCCTCTCGGAGGCTGCAGTTTGCGTGCGCGCGACCGTCACTCCGGGTTTCTGTCCAGGGGGCTGCGGTTTGCATGCACATGACCCCGCCGCTCCGGTTTCCATCCCCGGGGCTGCAGTTCGCAGGCACAACCCTGCCACTCCATGTTTCCGCCCTGGTGGCTGCCCTAAAGTCCTTTCCCCACCGCTACCGGTCTGCGAGTCTGTGCCCATCCCCAGCGCGCGAGGCTGTCACTCATCGGCGGGGTAGGATCCCCATGTCCAGGCTCCCTCCCGCTGCCGTTTATCCTCCGATATCTGCCCGCAGAATCACGGCTCTCAGCTCTCAAAACCAACCACCTGCGATATTCTGTTTGTAGAGATCCAGATCTTCTTACATCTCAGGCTGGTTTCGTGGGTGCTCTGAGTGGTCTGGTAGATATCCAGCTCAATTCCAAGGACCAGTTGAAATAGGGTCCCCTACTCCTCTGCCATCTTCCCCCCTCCTCAAGATAGTCTTTTCAATAAATAGTTCTGAAACAACTAGATATCCACATATAAGAAAGTGGATCTAGGCATAGATCTTACATTTCTCACAAAAATTAAATCAAAATAGATGTTAGACCTAAATATAAATGCAAAGCTTTAAAACTCCTAGAAGATAACATAAGGAAAATATCTCAATGACCTTGGGTGTGGTAATAACTTTTTTAGATAAAACACTAAAGGCACAACCAATAAAGAATTGATGAGCTGGACTTCATTAAAAATAAAAACTTCTGCTCTGTGAAAGACAATGTCAAGAGAATGAGTAGACAAGCTACAAACTGAGAGAAAAATATTTGCAAAAGACTCATCTGATAAAAGACTGTTATCTAAAACACACAAAAAACTCAACACTCAACAATAAGAAAATGAAAAATCTGGTTAAAACGTGGACAAAAGACCTGAACAAACACCTTACTAAAGAAAATATATAAAAGTCAAATAAACATGAAAAGATGTTCAATACCATATGTCATTAGAAAATTGCAAGCTAAGGGGTGCCTGGGTGGCTCAGTTGGTTAAGCATCTGCCTTAGGCTCATGTCATGATTCCAGGGTCCTGGGATTGAGCCCCTCATCAGGCTCCCTGCTCAGCGGGGAACCTGCTTCTCCTTCTCCCGCTCCCCCTGCTTGTGTTCCCTCTCTCGTTGTCTCTAGCTCTGTCAAATAAATAAATAAAATCTTAAAAAAAAAAGAAAATTACAAGCTAAAGCAACAATGAAATACCATACATACCTATTAGAATGGCAAAATCTGTAACACTGACAAAACCAAATGCTGACAAGGATGGGTAGCAACAGGAATTTTCATTCATTGGTGGTGGGAATGCAAAACAGTACACCCACTTTGGAAGATGGTTTGGCAGTTTCTTAATTATTTCTTTTCAAAATTTTATTTTATTATGTTATATTAATCACCATACATTACATCATTAGTTTTTGATGTAGTGTTCCATGATTCATTGCTTGCGTATAACACCCAGTGCTCCATTCAGTAGTTTCTTACAAAATTAAACATACTCTTACCTGATCATGCTCATTGATATTTACCCAAAGAAGTTGAGAACTTAACCACACAAAACCTGTACATGGATGTTTATAGCAGCTTTTTTATTTTTATTTTTTTTAAGATTTTATTTATTTTTATTTGACACAGAGAGAGAGAGAGTGAGAGAGAGAGAGCACAAGCAGGGGGAGTGGCAGGCAGAGGCAGAGGGAGAAGCAGGCTGCCTGCTGAGCAAGGAGCCCGATGTGGGGCTCAATCCCAGGACCCGGGGATCATGACCTGAGCCGAAGGCAGCTGCTTAACCGACTGAGCCACCCAGGCGCTCCTATAGCAGCTTTTTTAAAAAGATTTTTTTTAATGTATTTATTTGAGAGAGAGAGAGAGGGAAAGCAAACAGAGAGAGTGACAGGGAGAAGCAGGCTCCGAGCTGAGCAGAGAGCCCAACATGGGGCTCGATCCCAGGACCCTGAGATCATGACCTGAGCCAAAGGCAGACACTTAACTGACTGAGCCACCCAGGCACCCCCTATATCAGCTTTATTAATAACTTTCAAAACTTGGGAGCAATTAAGATGTTCTATTGATATAAAAAGACAAGTTTTTTTTAGAAGATGTAGGGAAGGAAGGATTAATAAGCCAAGCACCGAGAACTTTTAGGGAAGTGAACTATGCTTTATGATATTACAATGGTGGAAACATGTCATTATACATTAGTTAAAACCCATGAAACGTACATCATCAAGGGCGTAACCTCATGTAAACTATCAACATAATGATATGTGAATGTAGGTTCATCAATTATAACTAGTGTGCCTGTCTGGTGCAGAAATGTTGATAATGGGTGGGATTGTGCATGTGTAGGGACAGGGTTATATGAGGTTATCTGTTCTTTTCACTCAACTTTGCTATCAACCTAAAACTGTTCTAAAAAACTAAATCTATTAAAAATTTTTTAAATAAAACTAAAGAAAGAATAATGTGCTCTTCTTCCTTGCTACAACACCATCTGGATAACATTTTCATTTTGTACCCAGGGCTTTTCATTCCAGCTATGGCATCTCAGTGCCAAATCACCAAAACAAACAAAGCAAAACAAAACAAAAAATGTTTTAAGTAAACACACACACATATTCCACCTACCACCATTACCATCAGTAACAAATTAATGAAACACTACAATCATGAAGTTAAAAAGTTAAAAAATGCAATTGTTTGAAACAATAAAAGATGTTTACAATAGCATCATTTTATTGTTTGGGTATAAGAAACATTCAGTGACAGTTATTTTTAGTTAAAAATTATATTTTTGTAGAAATGCATTATTTTCATCCAAAATTTCAAGTATCAGCATCAACTGAGCCAATAGTTTTTAATCATGGGTCTGCAGATTTATTTTGTAAAGGACCAATACTTAATATTTCTGGCTTTTTGACAATAAGGGCCCTGTCACACTCACTTTTGCTTTTGTAGTATGAAAGCACCCACAGACATCAGCAAATGAATGGGCATGACTGTGTTAAAATAAACTCTTATTTACATAAACAGATGGCAGGCCTAGTTGGCCAGGAGGCTGTAGTTTGTGAAACCCTGACTGATAGAGCAAACACTTAGCTAGAACTGCTTCTTCAGTGTGTTATGGCTAATCGTGGAAGAAAATACTCATAATACTAATCCCACTGAATTTTTTTCCTCAAGGGAAGACAGCACTCTAATGTCGAGCTCTAACATTTTGTAACATTCTGTTTTTAAGATTCCTTAGTTATGGTAGCTAATTTCACTATATCTAAAATTCACCTTTTTGTTGATTTATATCAATCATATTATATTTTTAAATACCATTAAAGCTCATACTAAAAAGAGCACTGGTATGAATACTCACAGAATGTGGAATCTCCCAACCAATGAGGAGTTTATCCACCAGAATATATGTACCCATATACTGTTCCTTCCTTCTTATTACAGATCACCTGTCAGTGCTCCATAGGTTAATCTCTCTCCCCACCAGAACACCAGAACCCCCTCCTCCTGCCTGTCCAAGAATATGTCTCCAGATAGTCTCTGCCTTTTCTCCTATATTGTTCTTAATTTTATCCTCTCTACTGGAATATTTCCATCAGTGTACTTGCATGCTACTTCTCTTGTCTTTAAAAACAAAACAAAACAAAATCTTTTCATCCCACTTTCTCAAACTGCTATGGCCCATATCTGCTCTCCTACAGAGAATTGTCTGTGTCCTTACCGTCTCTAGGCGCTTTCTACCCCTAAAACTGTTTTTGTCATGTCCACCAATTCTCTCATGACGTTAGATTCAAAGGTTGATGTTTAATACCATTGTATTTGCCTTCTCCAAAGCATTGACATAGTAAACCACTCCTTTTTCTGAGAAACTTTCTTTTTTTAAAATTAATTAATTTATTTATTTTAAAAATTTGTTAATTTTTTTGATGTAGTGTTCCATGATTAATTGTTATGGAAATACTTTCTTCACTTGGCTTCAAGCTCACCATCCACTTGAACTTTCCTCCTATCTAGCAGCCCCTCCTTCTTAGGCTCCTTTGTGGCTGCTCCTTTCCTGCACATCTTCATGCAGAAGTGCCCCAGACTCTGTCCTTAAACTTCTCCTGTCTATCTAATTCCACTCCCTGGATGATCTTTTTCAGTTTCTTGATCTTATATGCCATTTCTACCTTCAGCATATTTCCAGAATCCAGCTGCTTCTTAACACCTCCATTACCACCTCCTTGTCAGATCCACTATCTTCTCTTGTCTGAATTGGTGCAGTATCCTCCCCAAAGTCTCTTTTTGTTTCTTCTTCACCTCCTCTCCTCCCTCTAGGCTTTTCTCAAGTGTCATCATCATAGTGATCCTGTCTTGTCCACCCCATTTAAAATAACAAGACACCGCTCAATCCCCCAGCACGCACTATTACCCTTACCCATGTTCAGGCTTCTTCCTGGCAATTTTCAGAATTCAGTGTAATTTTCAATTATATTCTAACTAGTATATAATTACCTTTAAAGTTACGTTTACTGTCTGTGTCCTCTCTCAAAATATAAGCTCCATCACAGCATTGATTTTTATGCTCCTATGTTTTCCCCAATTAGATAATAGTAGGTTCTCAATAAATGTTTTTGAATGAATAAATTTATGAAAATATTTTGTATGCAAAGATACATTAAAAATTTATAGTCTCAAAATATAGGGCCCTCCAAATTATTTTATATAACTGCTTATCTCACTCATTATACACACACACATACACATATCTATATTTATAATAATTTACATATGTTAAAAATTAATTTGTATAGTCATATAATTTACAGAAATATAATATATGATAAATTTGCATACATATAATAAATAATATAAACTACATATAACATATTTGTATATATATTTATTATATATTTGTATATATTATACTACATTATAATATATATACAATGCATGAAATAAGCAGGTAAATAAAATACTCTGTGAGTATAGTGTATTTTGAGACTATTAATTTGATAAGCCAGGTATGCTGCATAAACAGTCACCCTCAAAATCTCAAGGGCTTCACACCACAGAGGATCTTTCTTAGTCTTGCAATGGATGCAACATGAGTCTGCAAGGAAGCTCATGCCACATAGTCGCTGAGGCACCCAAGTTGATCTGAAGCTCTCTAGCATGTCCCTGGTCACTGTGATAAGGAAAGAAACAAATAGAGCTTTGCAAACTGCTTTTCCATACTCTAAAGATTTTATTTATTTATCAGAGAGAGAGAGAGACAGAGGCAGGCAGAGGGAGAAGCAGGCTTCTTGCTCAGCAAGGAGCCCGATGCGGGACTCGATCCCAGGACCCTGGGATCATGACCTGAGCCGAAGGCAGTCGCTTAACCGACTGAGCCACTCAGGCGTCCCTTCTTTTCCATACTCTAATGCAGAAATCAGTTCTGACCATGGGACATTTGCCAGAGTTGCTGATACGGGCCTGACTCATCCCAAGATTGTGCAGAAGCAGATGGAGTGTTGGTGAGTACTGCTATCTCTAACACAACACCTCACTGTTATACTTCTCTTTACTATATCATAATGGCAAGATATGATGAGCTGTGCAATCTTCTGAAGCCTCTTTAGAGCCTAGGATACATTGCCTAATTTATGACACCAAGATTTCAATTCAGTTCCAGTTTGAACTAGTTCCAATATGAGAACAATTCAAAACATATAGTGAGCATATGAGCAATTAACCAATGTGGCATAGATGGTCTAGTCTTTGACATTCTTTATATTTGACTATAAACAATGCACATTTTTTAAATTTAAATTCAATTAGCTAACATATAGTACATCATTAGTTTTTGATATAGTGTTCAATGATTCATTGGTTGTGTATAACACCCAGTGCTCATCACATCACGTGCCCTCCTTAATGCCCATCACCCAGTTACATACACTTTAAACATTTTTACAAGAGTAGCATTCAGTAATAATAATAATAATATTAATAAAAATAATATTCATTAATAATTGAATATCTACAGTGCTTTAACCACTTACTGTACATTGTCTCATTTAACATTATTTTTGCAGTGACTGTTAGAAGACATTGTTTGACCAAAGAGGAAATTAAAAGTTCCAAGGAGTTAAGTGACTCGCTAGCTCAAAATCACACAGCTTATACCTTCCAGAGCTGGTATTCAAACCAAATCTGGCTGATTCCAAAGCCAATGTATTCAATCACCTGTCTACATTGAAAACTGAAATAGTCAGGGGGCATGCCTTATGATTGTTGGGGCCAGACAGAGTGACTCTACAGATAAGAGCAATAATTCAATGCCAATATTTAGTAAATTTGGAAATTCAAATCAAATGACTTCCCGGGGTTGTTCAATAATAATTATTAACCACAATGAAGTAAGCTAACCCCTTTCTTAATATAATGTAAAAAAAAGAAAAGAAAAAAAGGAATAATTCCCTCACTTCCCAAATTGTGAATTAGCCAATAAGCTAGATTTTCAGAAACAAAATAGTCTTCTAATACCACACCTGCTCCTAGGCACGTTTAGTTCAACATCCCCCCATTAATTAACATCTCCCTATTTCCTCCTACTATAACAAATCCTGGATTCCAGTCCACCTTTTAAACTTGCATTTTCCAATCCCTGTTGAAATGTAACCATATTTCCCCAGGGCACAGCTTCCTGGAGTTAAACAAGAAACATAATAGCGGTCTTCACCTATTCCTACTCCCTTATGGGGTCTACAGTCCTCTCCTATTTCTTCTCTACTACATTTAGGAATCCCTCAGGTGATTATACCTTAGTGCCATCTACTATCCAGCACTTCCTGCTGTCAAGCCCCTGGGGCATTTCAAACCCAGAAATGACCTTGATCTGAGGTGTTGGAAAAAGTTATCTTCTCCTAACAGCTCCTCCTTAAAGATGCATAAAGTTGATAGATGTCCTCTAAAATGCCTTAGCTAGGTTCCAGCAATGCTGGGAATTCCTTGTGGATTACCTCCCTTCCTGAGTTCTGTACTGCTATTCTGCTCTGCCTGAGTCCCAAAAATGGATAGCTTGGTATTGGTTTTTCTTTGGACCTTGGATGCTGGCCTGGAAGAATCTTTATTTAAACCCACTGCAACCTTCTAACAAAGCCTCATCCTTCCCCACAGATAGCCTGGCCCTGAGAATACCAAAACCAGACCTAATTCAATCCATCATGCTGGCTCCTGTTTGTCCAGTCTTTGGTTGGTGAGAACAAGGGAGACAGTAAAGAGGGAATCCCATGTAAAGCTACAGGTACATGAAGCCAAAGCTGTGAATGCTGTTGCTAAGTCTCCAACGTTGAGCCACAGTCACTTTTCCCTCCGAAAGAGTGGCTGTAATTGGTTGCTTACGGATTAAATCCAGGTCAAAGATTTACTGGTGGTGGTGTTATTTTGTGTCTGTTGTTCTTGTTGCTTTTCAGCCGCATATTTAGATGGTTGAGCTTGAATGCTTTTATATGGTAAATACATTTCCAGTGTGTTTGTCCCTTGCCACTTTGGACATTTGGTCTTGTAAATCTTGCTCTAGAATTTGCTGGGCCTTTGTTGCTGAACCCACCAGTGTCATCTTGTGATCACAAGGTCTTAGAGAGATGCTAATGAAACTGAGCTTTTGTTTAGTGCCTGGCCTTTTGCTATCGCCCCTTTTGAGCATGAGACCATGGAGTTAGGTTTGGGAATGGTCTTGCAAACAGTTCTTTCAGTTACTCACATTAACCCCAGAAATCATTCTTGAGCCTTTCAAATGTGTTTCTTCAATTCCTCTTACCATTTCTTTAATTTTACTCTCCCTTTTTGCTCTCAATCAGCATCTGGGAGAGAAGTTTTCCTTCTTTTTTTCAGACTTAACTCCTCTTTTATTTTTATTCCATCTTAATCTTCTTTTGGAACCTGATCCTGCTTTTCAACATTCTATCACCAATAGTGTTTTCCTTTCTGCCTACAATAAATTCTATCTTCACCATTTTTTAAAGCCAGAAAATTTCTCTTCAACCATATAACCCCTTAAGGTACTGCTTCATTTCATTTCTATCTTTTCCCCTGAACAGTTTGAAAGAATACTTTTTCCCCAGCTTTAACTCATCACTGTTTTTAGTACTTCACCTATTGGAAGCTAACTTCACTCCAGCCTTTCTTCTGAAACCAGTTTCTTAATGATCAGCAAGGATTACAAAATCGAGTAGACTTTTCTCAGATGGATTCTTTGCAACGTTTAATACTGCTTATAGCGGCTTTCTTCTTGAAATTCTTCCTCTGGTTCTGCGACACTATCATGTCCAGATTTCTTTTCTGCTTGGAGCATTTTGACCTCCTTCTCCGGCTTATCCTTGGACTCCCTAAAATAAACATTGTCTAAAGTTTTGTCCTCACATATTTCCTTCTCTCTTTTTAGCCTCCCTGTTAGTAAGCTCATTCCAACCCCTGTCATTTGCCTTTTACAAGTTGTGGTCAATGCATAAGGCAAGACTATAAAGCAAATTAGATAAGGTCTTGAAGGAAAAGGCAACACTTTCATTACTTAGAGATCCTATGATTGTGTACATAGAAAATCCAAGTCACACTGGGTGTTATATGCAAATAATGAATCATGGAACACTACATCAAAAACTAATGAAATACTGTATGGTGACTGACATAACATAATAAAAAAAAAAAAGAAAAGAAAATCCAAGTGACTTTGCAGGTGAACTATTAACCTAAGAGAGTTCAGCAACATTGCTGGACCCAATGCCAATATTCAAAGTCAAAACAGGTAAAAATGAGGAGCACCTGGGTGGTGCAGTTGGTTAAGCATTCAACTCTTGGTTTCAGCTCAGGTCATGATCCCAGGGTCTTGAGATTGAGCCCCGTGTCGGGCTCAGCACAAAGTCTTCTTGAGTTTCTCCTTCCCTCTCCCTGGCTCTCTCATTCACTCTCTCTCTCTCAAATAAATAAATAAATCTTTAAAAACAACAGGTAAAATGTAATAAATACAATAATAAAGCACGTATCACAATAAGAAAAGAATATAAAACCCAAGGAAATCCAACAGAAGTGTGAAAGATCTTTAAAGACATTTAAAACCATAGAATAAATGGAGAGATATATTTTATCAGTGAATGAGGAGTGTATTGCCACCAAAAAAAAAGTGGCAATTTTCCCAAATTATTCTTTTAACTTAAATTTAACTTAAATCAAAATGCGACATGGTTCATCATGGAGCCAAAGCGGATTCTAAAGTCCATATGGAGCTATTAAAGACCAAGAACAGACAAGATTATTTTGAAGAAGAAAAAGAATGAAGGAATACTTGCCCTAGAGTTAATGAAATGCTTTAGCATTTTAAAGAGCGTGATATTGTTAAAGGAATAGACAAATTGACTAATGGGAGAAAAAGGAAGTACTGATGCAGATGTATAAGTATATAGAAACTTGGCCTGTGGCAGATCTACATTGTACTGGGATAATTAAATAATCTTATTTTCAAAAAATATATCTATCATGTGTTATATATAAATATTAACAAATTGTACCTGTAAATTTTTATTTCTTAGGGTGAAAAAGATCTGAGACAAAATGTTAACAAATTTTTCAACCCAGGTAGTAGGTACCTAAGCATCTATTATATATCATCTATATGTATATGTGTTTGAAATATCTCGCATTTAAAATTAACAACAGAATAATGTATTTCAACAGCTTAGTTATGGAGTATTTTTTTAAAAGGTGATAAGACAAAATGTGGACTCATTAAGGATTAATACTTTTTTGCTAGAGTTATTTAATAAAAGAGAGGATAATTGTCAGGACAATTTCTTAGAAAATGTTTTTAAAAATTAGTTAAAAGTAAAGAATCTTGGGTGAACATTTTACATTCAATATATTATTAGCAGTGAAGGTCGTAAGTTAGTTCACTAATTTGAATAATGCTGTATTTTACTTAGGAACAAGAAATTTAGCTCTTTCACATATTTTGATTGACTTCCTTAATTTTCTGTTATTTGTTACTTGACATATGGCTTTGTGCTTGTGTATTCATTTTGTACTTATAATTAAACCAACATAATCATTTTCTCAAGAAAATTCTACAGATCAGAAATGTAGAAATAATTTTATGTTCATATTCAGCAGTATAGTGAAAAAAATACAAAATGGCCCAAAGCTATTTTTTCTGCAAATATAATAATAGCTTAATAACTATCCTCAATCTTACTGGTGAGACACAAGAGGCAGTAAAAGTATTTCTTTCTCCAGTTCTAAATTTTCCCCTGAAGTTTGGACTTCTGTACACAAGTGTGTACTCCATACTATTCTAGGATATCAAATAGATGTCTTAACCTCAAAAGAGCCAAAACTCTTCCCAGCTGCACTCCACTGAACTAGACCTACTCGTTCTCAAACCTTCCCCATTTCAGTATGCTATTCCTTTATCCATCTAGGAATCAACCCATAGCAGCTGTCCTTGATTTTTCTTTTTCTCTAACGTCAACAGCAAAACAATCACTATGTTGTGACAGCTCTACTCTTCAAAATCTACCCAGAATCCCATCTGTTTTCCATGCCTGTTGCCGGCTTGCTTGTCCAAAGTACCATCATCTTTCACCGAGGCATTCTAACAGATGGGTAAGTGACCTCCTTGCTTCCCTCTTATCCTTCTTTATACATTTTTCATACAACAGCCAGAGTGATTTTTTTCCAAAAAATGTAAGCCACATCAAATAACTTGACTTTTTTAATTTTTTAAAAAGGTTTTATTTATTTATTTGACAGAGAGAGACACAGCGAGAGAGGGAACACAAGCAGGGGGAGTGGGAGAGGGAGAAGTAGGCTTCCTGCTTTGGAACCCCTATGCGGGGCTCCAGGATGGATCACAGGAGCTGGGATCATGACCTAAGCTGAAGGCAGACGCTTAACGACAGAGTCACCCAGGTGCCCCTCAAATAACTTGACATCTGCTCTAACCAAAATTAGAGATCCTTTTCTTGGCCTGCGAAACTTACACAAGCCTACTTCAGCCAAACTTTCCAGCCCCTTTCCCCATCCCTTACCCACTAAATTATAGACACAGCAATCATCCCCTTGCTTTTCCAATACCATGAGCCTTGGGGCTTCTGAATTTACTACCCCTTCATTCCTGTTCTTCCTGATCACTACTGGCCAGCACTTTTTCTTATCCCCTCTAAGATGCTGCCCCTTCAGGAGGCCCTTCCCTGACCACTGAAACAACAGTACTACTCCTCGGTCATGCTATATCTTATGGTGCTAGCTTTATTTTATTTCTTCACACCTCCAATCACTGTCTGCAATTATCTTGTCAATTTCCTTGACTACTTGTTGACTGTCTTTTCCTAAGTAGAAATTATGCTTTACAGAAGAGGAAGCCTGTCTATCTTGTTCACTACTTTATTCCCAGGTCACCAAACACTGCTTATCTGCTAGACTTTCATCAAACACAGGTCCTCAAAACACTACCTGGCTCTCAAAACTATTTGGTTAAAAAGTGACTTTTTTTAAAAAATCAGGTACCAGAATATGATGTCTGACATTGCTACTTTTTAACATTTTTGGGCATTCTATCTATTGCAATAAAACATGAGACTCATAGAAAGACAGCTTAAGGGATGTTTAAAGGATGAACAGGAAATATCTATAACATTTATCATTTAAGATATATGTATGGATGGATGTGTGAGTACATATATATGCATTTATTATATGCACACACACATATTCATATGTAACCAGGAAAATTTAAATATATAATATGTAACAGTATAGTTTTTGTGTAAGTAAAAATTAGTTAGCTACTTGGGGGGAAAATCCAAAAGAAAAATAGGTTAAGTGTGTGAATAATCAAATTTATAAAAATCGAACCACCACATAGATGGAAAAGATATTTACTATCACTAGTAATTCAAATTTACATGTTTAAAAACAAGACACTGTATGTATGCTCAGGTACACATGGTAAAATTATAAGTTTATCAATTTTTTTCTGGAAAAAATAGCAAACTGTGTCAAAGGTTTTGACAAGTTCTTAGCTTTGACCTATTCTACTTTTGTTCCTTTATCTTAAATAAATGGGGATGCATAGATTTAGTTTAAGGGGGTTTGTTGGAGAGTAGCATACAATATCAAAATGTGAAAATGTCTAAATATCCCACAATTAGGGAACTTCTTAAAAAGAATGCCACATCAACAGAAGACTATCGAAATAATACTTTTGCAGAACTTTTAACAACATGGAGGGAGTGTTTTCAATATCACATAGATTACAAAAAATTCTTCATTATGTCCACATATTACGAATTACGAGTTACTGTAGTGACAAAAATATCCCCAAATTTTATGATTTAAATGAGAATTTATTTGTTACCCTCACTACATGTACAAATGGGGTCAGCAAGGGGTATTTGCTCATGATAGTCACTTGTGGGCCTGGGCTGACAGAGGATCCATCTCAACAAGCAGATGTTTCTGTGAGCATCATCGTGGGTAAAAAGAGCCATGAGGAATCATCCTTCACTTTTGTTCACATTTTACTGGTCAAAAATAAGTGACATGGGCACATCTACCTGTAAAGTGAGGGTGGAAATGCAATACCATGCATATCCCAGAATAGTTTTATGTTTCCCAAGTTTAAAAAAAATATATTTAAGTGTGGTTGGGTGGCTTAGTCATTAAGCCTCTGCCTTCGGCTCAGGTCATGATCCCCGGGTCCTGGGATCGAGCTCCTCATTGGGCTCTCTGCTCAGTGGGGAGCCTGCTTCTCCCTCTCCCACTCCCCCTGCTTGTGTTCCCTCTCTCGCTGTGTCTCTCTCTGTCAAATAAATAAATAAAATCTTTAAAAAACATAGATATATATTTAGAAAAACTCTTTGATGGTGTTGTAGTTCTAATGTTGTATGGTGGGTTCAGAAATATTCATTTTATAATTATGCTTCAGACTCTACATATCTATCACCAATATCAGATATTACATCTAAAAAGATAATACAGTTAAAAATAGAAAAATAAAAATAATCACATGATTAGACCAGGAAGTTGAGGTGTTTAGAGGCAGCCATTAATTTGACACAGTGCTTTATATCTCAGTTCCCCTGGAATTATTATACTACTTTGTTCTAATTTTTATTTTGGAAAAGAAAAACAGATATATTTATATATAATCTTCATATACTAAGGCTGTGACCCTATTATCAGTTGCTTGAAGTACATGTTTATTGCCATTCTATCTGACTTCATTTATTGGTGCATTGATTCATTCAGTCATTCACTCACTCACTAAACATTTATGGAGCATATTTAAGTCAGACACTATGTTGGGTTTTGAGGATATAATAATAAAAAGAACTTCATTTTGCTGAAGTAGCAATAGCCATGAAATATAAAATTATGAAAAAGGTGAAGTACAATAATAAAATCAAACCCATTATTCTGCTTAGAGGGATTGGGAAAGAACTTTATGACTTATGATGGAACTGATAATTCATCTGTGACTGAAGAATAATTTGGGTATCACCTCAGGACATGGAAGAAAAGATATCCTGTGGAGTAGAAATAGCACATTTAAATAACTGTGTGTTATTATATGCAAACAATGAATCATGGAACACTACATCAAAAACTAATGATGTACTGTATGGTGACTAACATAATATAATAAATTTTAAAAAAAGAAATCTAAAAAAATAAATGTACGGAAACATGAATGCTCCTATGCATCAGGATCTGAATGTAGACTAATATAAAGAGAGTACATGTTTTAAAAAAAAGAAAGAACACCAGAATATGAGACTGAGGGAAGCGATAAGGGCTGGATTCTTTTTAAGTGAGAAAAATGATTATTTGTAACTGAGCCATTTTGTTTTAGTTTTGTTTTTCATTTTCTTCATGTAAACTTTGAAAATAAGTCTTCAAATGAGTTCAGATTTGTATGTTATTGCAAGAAGTTTGTTTTGTTTTGTTTTTTAATATAGGAACTCACTGAGGGAGTTAAAATAGGGAGTAACAGTGTGACTGATATATGTAACTTAAGACCACTTTGACAGCCATTGGATGATAGATTAGCTAAAAGCAAAACTAAGATGGAACACCAATTAGAAGGACATTACAATAGTTCTGGGGGGGAAAGCAGTGAGATCCTAAACTAAATTGACGAAACAGTGACAGTCAGCAGAAGTATTTGGGGAAAAATTTAGCGTATAAAATGGTAATTGTTCAAATGAGGTACATGGGGTGGAGTTTGCAGGATGAGATGGTTGAAGGAGAGGGCAAGCTTAAAAATTATCCCTGAGTTTCTGGATTTGATAACCAAATGGAATTTTGGTGCTGATGATCATGTGAGAAAATATAGAAGGAGGGAGAGGCCAATGAGCTGTCAGGTTTGGGAAGGGCTAATGAAGACCTCTGCATAAGATATAGGGAGTAAATGTACTTGTAGGGCATTGTTTGGATTAATTTGAGTCAATCTTTTCTAATCCATTCACATAGACCAAACAAATTGAGCTTTATTAGCTCTTGGCCAATATGATGGTGCAGCTTCACAACTTTTCAGGTACATTCCTGAAAGACACTGTTAAAGGAAAATCTTCTCAGTGAACAGAACTGGAATAGTTCACCTGGTTGTTCATTTTCTTGGAAAGGAAAATGTTTAGCGGTATGAATCTATATAATTTAATGGGCTGAGGCCAGCAGGACTGGGAAGGAACATAATTGGAGAAAGTAACAAGGAGGTCTAGGGAAGAGGCATGTGGATGGACCTCTATGAATGGGCAAAATGGGCAAAGATATTTGTGCCCCTTGTGAATACTCACCAAAGGATGACCTTAGCAGAGAAAGATTTTAATAATCAAGCATATAGGATGGACCACTACATGGATACCAGTTACCTTTTTCTCCAGCCATTCCTATCAGTGCCCAGCGGCCCCATAAACAAAGTGGCTATGGTGGCAGGAATGGAGAATATGCATGGGTTCACCAACATGGGCTTCCATTTACCAGGATCAGCCTGGCTACCTCCAGTACTGAGTGCCCAATCTGCCTGCAGCAGAGGCCAATGCTGTATCCCCAGCATGGAATCATTCCCCAAGATGATCAATGATTTACCTGATAGCAGGTTGATTACAATGGACTGCTTCCATCATAGAAGGTGCTTTACTGAAATAGACACTTACCCTGGGCATAGATTTGCCTTATCTGCATGCAGTACCAAACTGTCATCTGTGGGCTTATAGAATGTCTTATCCACTATCATGGCATTCCACACAGCATTGCTTTTGGTCAAACAACTTACTGTGCTACAGTTAAATGTGGCAATGGGCTCGTGTTCATTGAATTCACTAGCCCTGATGTGTTCCCCTTCATCTTAAGCAGTTGGCCTGATGGAATGATGGAATGGTGTTATGAAGATTTGGATACAATGCCAGCTTGATAGCAGTATCTTGCAAGGCTGGGGTAACATTCTCCAGGAGGGTGTGTATGCTCTGAACTGGTGACCAATATATGGTGCTGTCTCTCCCATACCCAGAGTCATGAGTCCAGAAATTAAGGGATAGAAATGAGAGTAACTCCACTTTTATCTACCATCAAAATTTTTGCTGCCTTGTCCCCTCAACTATAAGCTCTCATGTTCTAGAAATCTTAGTTCCAAAGAGAAATATTTCAATCAGGAGACATAATAACATATAGTGAATGTTGGGACTGTTAACCATCTACTTTGGGCTCCTCGTGATTCTCCCTCAACAGGCAAGGAAGGGGTTACCCTATTGACTGGGGTTATTGATCCTGATCATCAAGGGAGAAATTGAATTGCTACCTTGAGCTAAGGAAGGGGACGTCTTGAATACAAGAGATCCCTTAGGGTATCTTTATCTACTTCCATGTCCTGTGATTAAATGAAAAAACTACAGTGCATTTCAGGTAGGTCTGCTAATGGCCTCAAACTTTAGACATGAAAGTTTAGGTCACTCCACCAGACAAATAACCATGACCAACTGAGATGCTTGCTGAGGGCAAAGGAACTATGGAATGGATAGTGGGAAAAAGGAGTTATAAATACTAACTATAATCATCAGACCAGTTGCAGAAAGAAGGACTGTAACAATTATAAGTATTCCTTATTTTATTTAGTTTGCATATATATTAACCAAACATTTTTGTTTCTTCTTTCTCTTATTAACTCACCATCCAACATGAGATGCGTTACTATTAGTTAACTTTATACAACAGTAAGTTACAGGATATCAAGGGATAAGAGTGAATATCACCCAAGGACTTTGTATCCTCTGAGAAAAAAAAAGGTTAAATATCTTTTCATTATTAAGTAAAATAGTTGTATCTTGTTAGGTGGAAGTATGACTTTTTATTGGCTTTATTTGGATTTTAAGTACAGGTTAAGGAGATGCATATAGATGTGGTGATTTTGTTGTTGTTGTTGTTTGTTTTTTACTTTTTTTGAGGGGGGAGGGGCAAAGAGACGAAGAGAGAGAGAATCTTAAGCAGCCTCCATGCCCAGTGTGGAGCCCGATTCAGGGCTCAATCTCACAACCCTGAGATTATTAGTTGAGCCAAAATAAAAAGTTGGATGCTTAACCAACTGAAACACCCTGGTGCCCCAATGTGGTGGTGTTTTTGATGTGTCAACTTGACTAGGCTTCAGGCCTCAAGTATTCAAATATAATTCTAGCTATTGGTGTGGAGGTATTTTGTAGATGTAAGTAAAGTCTATAATGAACTGACTTTAAGTAAGGGAGATTATTCTAGATAACCTGGCTGGACCTGATCCAATCCGTTGAAAGGCTTTAAAAGCAGGGCTGAGGTTTTCCTGAGAGAAGAAATTCTGCCTGGGGACAATAGTTTCAGCATATACCCAAGAATCCTAGTCTGCTCCTCTTAGTGGCTAGCCCAGTAGGCATGGGTGTTGCCTAGACTTGCCCCATAAGCTAACTTACTGCAATAACTTTCTCTGTATGTATCTTCTAATGGTTCTGCTTCTCTGGTTGAATCCTAACTGATGGAGACAGGAAGCACATGTCTGCTATTATTACAACTTAGACTACGTATCATAGGCATGAGCAAACTGTGAGACTAGACTGAATCTGAAATGATAACAATAAAAAACTCCAACAAAACTGAAATATATTCTTTATGCACAGTTTTACCAAATTTGTCTTCTTTTCTGAGAACCCGTCTCCAAAAACTTCAGCTGTGGGAAATTAAGCAAATCCCTGCAAAGATCTGGCATGTTGCCTTATAAATTATTGAATCTATCAATTATTGAATTTGTTTTCTATAAACTCATTTCTAAGTTAACTTAGCTTGCCTAGCATGAAGCCAAGCTCAGGTTCATTTTTTATCTGGCAAATTTCAGGAAGCATTTTATTTGGTCAATGATGGAGGGCAACCAAGTCCACTACTTGGCTTTATCAGGATTTCGTCAAATCTCCTCTGAGGTTCCTGAGACTTTCACATTTAGAAATAAATAATATTGGGGCACCTGGGTGGCTCAATTGGTTGAGTGTCCAACTCTTGGTTCAGTTCAGGTCATGATCGCAGGGTCGTGAGATGGAGCCCATTGACAGGCTCCAAGCTCAGCTCAGAGTCCGCTTAAGATCCTTTCTCTCTTCTTTTTGCCCCTCCTCCCCACTCGTGCTCATGTTCTCTCTCTCCCTCTAAAATAAACAAATAAATCTCTCTAAAAAAAAGAAAAGAAAGAAAGAATATTTTTGGTCATGCTGAAATAGTTTTCATTATTTTGTGGGTTTTTTTAATGATTTTATGATTTTAAATGATTTTACATTATGGTGGTTTGGCTGTTGACCTTATTTATGTTGACTGTAATATAACTTTCTGTACTTTCTTTAAAATAGTAATAATGATGCCAACACATGTTGAGGGTTTACAATATTTAGTTGCTGTGCTAAATTCACTATAGTGATTTAATCCTCATAAAAGTCCTTTGAGGTAGATATTGTCATTATTCCCAATTTATAGATGAAAAGTATAGGCACAGGGAAGGGAAGTAACTGGCAATAGGTCACATAGCTAAAGGCTCAGCTCTGTATAACTAGAACTCATACACTTAACCACTGTGAGTTACTGCAATTAATTTAAAAGCAAAAGGAAATTAAGTTTTAAATTTTTTTATTTCATAATTGGTTAATGTCCTAATGACTGATTTTTAAGATGAATAAATTAAATGTGAGTATTACTCCCTCCAAAAGTAAACAAAACTAGCTAATTTTTGTTTGGTATGCCCCAGATTTTTTTCCTGAAAATTGATAATGCATAAGAAAGTATTCTCATTCCTGATTCATAACATGACACTGAGTTTATTCTGTTTTCAAATTTCTAAAGACAATAAAATTATTTTCTTGACTTAACAATATTTTAATAGTAGAAGACAGGTGTTCTAACTAATGATTGGCTTGTTCCTCTTTCTTTCCTTCCCATCTTTCCTTTCTTCTTTGCTTCTATTATTTCAGCATTTGTGGGTGTTTCCCTTACTCAACTTTAGAAATGCACATAGTTTTCTTGAACAAGATTAGTTATGCAGTCATTGTAAGCCTGAGTGAAACTGACAAGCAGATAAGAGGAGCAGCATGGGTCATTGTTCCCATCTTCCTGACCATGATGCCTCTCCAAGGAGCTCTTGCTCCCCATTTTCCTTTTAAGAAAGAAGTGAGATTCTTCACAGGTATAAATGCCTTTGCTACATTTGACTTATGGGAGAGATTTATGTTGCAGCACCATGGCTCAGGATCTCTCAAAGATGTGTCTTCCCTCTCCCCGTCTTTATCTCCTCCTTTTGTTTCACCTCTGTACCTCTGTTTGTAAGATAATACATCTTCCTCACTCTGACTCCCTTCTTGTCTGTCATCTATTCTTCTCTCCCACTCAAGAGAGGAAATTTGGGAAGGAAGACTAGAAAAGGAACACAGAGTGATATAGGAGCAAGACTTGAAATGCTGAATTTCTGTATGGAGATCATGAATCCAGCAGAAATAGTCCAGTATTGTTCTTCCTCAGCCCAAGGATGCAAACCTGTTCTTCATAATGACTCTGTTGGGAGAAAAATAAACAGGTAAGAGCAGAGAGAAGGGCTCAGTCATGTTTGATATTGTACAACATGGAAGAGGATCAGTACAATTTGCTTCCTCAGTTTGGACTATAAGCCAAAATAGCAATTGTAGACTGCACTGCCCTAAATTGAGAGATACCGGTTGGTATCCAGTGCAGTCTGATTCTGACCCTGAGTGATTCATGACATTGGGGTATTTAGTTGCCACGCTCCTCCTCTATAATAAGTCTAACTCTTTAAAATGACATTGAAAAGCAATTGCATAGCTATATTGACTGACTAAATGTTCTCCTTTAATAGGGTAGACAAAAGGGATTTAAATAGATGACAGCTGAAGCACCCTCCAGTTAGAGATAGTTGTATAATAAATGCACCCTTGTTAACTATCACAAAATGTAAAGCCTGAGGTGACCAAGTGAAATTCAAAGCCATGTGCCCTCACACACAGATGAGATAAGGAATGATATCCCCAACACACCGTGAAATTTAGGACAGTGATTAAGAACATGTTTTTAGGAGTCAGACCACCTGGTTACAAATTCAGATTTTAAAACACCCCAACGGGGTGACTGCAACCACTCAGAGAATTTCTTTCCTCTTCTGTACCTCAGTAATAGTACTTCCCTTATAAATGTGCAAAAATTGAATGAGGTGATATATGTGAGATATTGAATATACTACCCAGCACATAAAAACAACTCAGTAGAGGTTAACTTAATTAAGGGAAGAGAGATTTAGAGTTGCTTTCAACACTGAGAGAGATGGTTTCTTGTTTTTTTAATGAATTGAGGTGAGTTTGTAAGAGAAAGACTCTAAGATAGACATGGTATTTTGTAGTTATCCTGAGGCTCCTACTTGGCGTTCCACCTGCTTATTTACTTCTCTGTGTCATCTTCTCCAATTTGCATTACCTGGGACAAGGATTCAGTTTATTCTCTCTTGTATTCTCATCACTGCCACCATGTGCAGCATATAATATAGTGTTAGTGGAAAGAAAGAAGGTGACTAGACACAGTGTTATTTTGGTTTTAGCTACTCATTTTATGCCCAAAATATAATATATGATCTTCCAACAGAAGATCATGACATTTTTACTTATTTTGTTTCTTTTTTAAGTTTATTTTCTAACTTTTTATTTTAAAATAATTTCAGATCCACAAGAAATTGCAGATAGTACAGGGAGTCCCATGCATCCTTCCATCCTCACCGAGTTTTCCCTCAAAAGTTGTCACACAACATCAAACCCAGGAAACTGACACTAGTACAATCTGTATGTAACTATATGCTATTTTTTCACTTGTGAAAGTTTGTATAACCACTATAATCAAAATGTATAACTATTTCATCACCACAAAGATCTCCCTCATTTTGCCATTTCATGGTCACTCCTATTTCCTTATTTTTCCTTCCTTAGTCCCTAGAAACCACTAGTTTGTTCTCCACCTTTATAATTTTATCATTTTGAGAGTGCTATATAAATATAATCATATAGTATGTGATTTTTTTTAAGGTTGGATTTTTTTTTCATTTACCATAATGCCCTTGAGATCTAAGTTGCTGCATATATTAATAGTTTGTTCCTTTTTAGTATTGCGTAATATTCCTTGGTATGGATGTACCATAGTTACCATGGCTTATTTAACCATTTTTTAAATTTAACTTCAATTAGCTAAGGTATAGTACATCATTAGTTTTTTTTTTTTTAAAGGGAGAGGGAGAGTCTTTTTTTTTTTTTAAGATTTTTATTTAAGAGAGAGAGAGAGTGAGAGAGAGCATGAAAGGAGAGAGGGTCAGAGGGAGAAGCAGACTCCCTGCTGAGCAGGGAGACTGATGTGGGACTCGATCCTGAGACTCCAGGACCACGACCCAAGCCGAAGGCAGTCGCTCTACAACTGAGCCACCCAGGTGCCCAGTACATCATTAGTTTTTGATATAATGTTCAATGACTCATTAATTCAGTATAACACCCATTGCTCATCATATCACGTGCTCACTGAAGGATATCTAGATTGTTTCCAGTTTTTTACCTGTTACAAATAAAGGAACTATGAACATTTGGGTATGAGTTTTTTATGTGGGTATGTTTTAATTTCTTTGGGATAAATATCCAGGAGTGGATTATGGGGTCATTTGATAAGTATATGTATGGTTTTACAAGAAACGACTAAACTATTTTCCCAAGTGGCTGCACCATTTTACATTCCCATAAGCAGTACATGAGAGATTCGGTTTCTTCACATCCTTGCCAGCTATTTCCTCACGGTCTTATCAGCATTGACATTTTACCAGTATGAGTAAATTTAGAAAACTTATTTCCGTTTACATCCTTATGCCCTCCACCATTTAAAAGTGTCTTAAATATTTCTTATATATATATTGTAAACCACATCAGATGATATTATAATTTACTTCAACTGACAAGTACAATTAAGAAAACTCTAGGTAAGATGGAGGAGGAATAGGGCGACCCTAAGCCTGACTCCTCACTGGATCACACCTAGATAAAGATGGATCATTCTGAACACCCACAAAATTGATCAGAAGTCTCAGAGACCAAAGTTGCACATCTTTAAGCCAGAAAAACCACCCGTGGAGGGTAGGAACTAAAGAGAATTTCTCCATGGGAGAAAAGAGCAGTGGGCGCTCCCCAGGGGAGGGAGCCCTGACTGAAGAGGGAGTAGTGAGAGAAGAGAGAGAGAAAATCGTGGAGAGAGAGAGAAGAATGAAAACTCGCAGACTGCACAAGAAAACTATTGCTCAAAATCATTGAGGGAAGTGGGGAGGGCAGGAGAGAGTTACATTACCGCCAGTTTTCTGTGGGCAGTGTAGCAAATTCTGAGGTATCAGAGGTTGGCACCACAGTCAGGTTCTTGCCTAGGGAACTGAGTGGTGCCCCAGTGGGGGTGCAGAACCTAGCCCCAGCAGTGGGCAGCCTGAGGATCCCCAAGGTCACATGCGGAGAAGCTGTTCTCCTGCTTGGAGTGCACTGGGGAAAGGCCACACGGCCCCTCGGTAGGCAAAGGACCCTGTGGGTGCCATTGAAAGGTCCCGCCCACGAGTGTAGGAACAAAGGCTGGCTGAGGGCTGCAAACCCGGCTTTGAGGGAACCCACCTTCCCTCAAATTCTTTACCATAAATTCTGAACCACTGCACATTTGTGCCACTGTCTTCTGTGACAACCCAGGACTGGCCACAGCTTGAGAGTTTGAATGCGTTTAGAAGACGTGTTACAGCCTCCTTGCAGACAAAGGACCCTGAGGGCACCATCCAACAGTCCCGCCCACCAGTCTAGGAACAGGGATGTTCCTAAGGGCTGCACACCGCGGTGGCAATGGCTCTGTGCTGCAATTTACCGTCAACTCTGAACCGCAGTTCTCTGAACTGCCACTGCCTTCTGCCACAAGCCAGCACCAGCCACCATGCAGGGAAACTCCCTCCCCCAGAGGATCGGTGCGGGTCTGCTCCTCAGCGATCCCTGAAGTATGGGGTTTTGAAACACTGCTCTGTCTGAGATAAAACACAGGAATGATGCGCCATTTGGCAGGTGGACAGCTATAACATAGACAGGGTGAAGATGGGTAGCTGACAGAAACCAGGGACACGGGAGGGGTCATTTTTTACTCGTTTGTGAGGGCTCACTAAAGAGGGGGGTGGCATGCATTTCCCACTCCAGAGATGAAAGAACAGGGCAACGGCATTTTCTCCCCATACACAACAGCTTGATCCACCTCCATGAGCTAAACAGTGCTGAGTGGAGAACAGAGCCTCTACACCAAGCCCTGCCCCACTGCCTCCCTGCAGGTGCATCTCCACTAGGGCAATTCCACCTGAGAAACGTAACAGCAGGTCCTTCCCAGAGAAGACCAGCACAAACCCCTCACCCACAACAAGTCAGCTTATTATAGAGTGCTGTAAAGCTTCGGCTTTAGGAGAAACGGGATCTAGCCTCCTCTGGGGTTCTTTTTTTGTTTGTTACTTGTTTCTTTTTGTTTTTGTTTGTTTTTGTCTTTTTTGTTGTTGTTGTTGTTGCTTTCTTGTTGCTTTGTTTTGTTGGATACAGAAAGAGCCTTTTTTTAAAGATTTTATTTATTTATTCATAAGAGACACAGAGAGAGAGGCAGAGGGAAAAGCAGGCTCCCTGCTGAGCAGGGAGCCCGATGCGGGACTCAATCCCAGGATACTGGGATCATGACCTGAGCCAAAGGCAGACGTTTAACCATCTGAGCTACCCAGGCGCCCAGAAAGAGCATTTTTAAATTTCTTATTGTACTTTTTTTTTTTAATTTTTAATTTTGTCTCTTTCTTCTTTTTCTTTTCTTTCTTTCTACTTCTTTTATAATAACCTTCTCATAACAAACAGACCAAAGCACACCTAGAATCTAACTTCCATATGTATTTTATTTTATCTTATATTATTTTTTCATTTTTATTTTTTTCTTATTATTTCTTTTTTTATTTTTTCTTTCTTTGTATTTTTTTTCTCCAAAATAACAAGACAGAGGGATTCACTCCAAAAGAAAGAATAGGCAGAAATGATGGCCAGAGATTAAATCAATGCAGATATAAGTAAAATGTCTGAACTAGAATTTAAAACAATTATAAGACTATTAGCTGGGCTTGAAAAAAGCATAGAAGACATTAGAGAATCCCTTGCTGAAGAGATAAAAGAACTAAAGTCTGGTCAGGCCAAAATTGAAAATGCTACAACTGAGATAAGGTCCCCAAGTAAACGTCATAAAAATGAGGATGAATGAAGCAGAAGACTGAATCAGTGCTGTAGAAGATAAAGTGATGGAAAATAAGGAAACTGAAAATAAGAGGGGAAAAAAACCTATTAGACCACAAAGGTATACTGAGGGAACTCAGCAATTCCATAAAGCAAAATAATATCCATATTATAGGAGTCCCAGAAGATTAGAAGCAGGAGAAAAGGGCAGAAGGTTTATTTGAACAAATTATAGTTTAAAACTTCCCTTATCTGGGGAGGGAAACCGGCACTCAAATCCAGGAGGCACAGAGAAACCCCCTCAAAATCAACCAAAATAGATCAACACCTCAACATATTATAGTGCAGCTTTCAAGTTACAAAAATAAAGAGAAAATCCTGAAAGCATGCAGGACAAGAGGTCCTTAACCTACAAGGATAGACACATAAGGCTGGCAGCCGACCTATGACAGAGACCTGGTAGGCCAGAAAGGACTGGCATGACATATTCAACGTGCAAATGGGAAAAGTATGCAGCCAAGAATACTTTATCCAGCAAGTCTGTCATTCAGAACAGAAAGAGAGATAAAGAGTTTCCAGGACGAATAAGACCTGAAGGAATTTGGAAACACTAGACCAGCCTTGCAAAAAATATTAAAGGGGATCCTTTGAGCAGAGAGAGAGCGCAAAAGTAACAAAGACCAGAAAGGAACAGAGATAATCTACAGGAACAGTGACTTTACAGGTAATACAATGGCACTAAATTCATATCTTTCAATAATACTCTGAATGTAAATGGACTAAATACTCCAATAAAAAGACATAGGGTATCAGAATGGATAAAAAAAAAAAAGACTCATCAATATGCTACTTACAAGAGACTCATTTTAGACCCAACAACACCTCCAATTGAAAGTGAGGGAGTGGAGAAAGATTTATCATGCTAATAGACATCAAAAGAAAGCTAGAGTAGCCATCCTTACATCAGACAAACTAGATTTTATACCAAAGACTGTAATAAGAGATGAAGAAGGACACTATATCATAATAAAGAGGACTATCCAACAAAAAGATCTAACAATTGTAAATATTTATGCACCTAACTTGGGACCAGCTAATTATATAAAACAATTCATAACAAAATTAAAGAAACTCATTGATAATAAAACAATAATAATAGGCTACTTTAACTCCCCACTCAGAGCAATGGTCAGATGATCTAAACAGAAGATAAACAAGGAAACAAGGGCTTTGAATGACACACAGGACCACATGGACTTAACAGATATATTCAGAGCATTTCAACCTAAAGCAGCAGAGTACACATTCTTCTTGAGTGCACATGGAACATTCTGCAGAATAAATCACATACTGGGTCACAAATCAGGTCTCAACCAGTACAAAAAGATTGAGGTCTTACCATGCTTATTTCCGAGTACAATACTATAAAACTTGAAGTCAACCACAACTTTGGAAGGACCAAAAATACATAGAGGTTAAAGAACATCCTATTAAAGAATGAAAGGGTCAACCAGGAAATTAAAGAAGAATTGAAAAATACATAGAAGCAAATGAAAATGAAAACATGACAGTTCAAAACCTTTGGGATGCAGCAAAGGCAGTCCTAAGAGGGAAGTATATAGCAATAAAGGCCTTCCTCAAGAAACAAGAAAAGTCTCAAATACACAACGTAACCTTACACCTAAAGGAACTGGGAAAAGAACACCAAATAAAGCCTACATCCATCAGAAAAGAAATAATAAAGATTAGAGCAGAACTCAATGATACAGAAATCCAAAAAAAAACACAAAACAATAGAACACATTAATGAAACTAGGAGCTGGTTCTTTGAAAAAATTAATAAGATTGATAAATACTTAGCCAAATTTATCAAAAAGAAAAGAGAAAGGACCCAAATAAATAAAATCATGAATGAAAGAAGAGAGATCACAACCAGCACTGAAGAAATACAATTATAAGAGAATATTATGAGCAATTATATGCCAACAAATTGGGCAATCTGGAAGAAATGGATACATTCCTAGAAACATATGAACTACCAAAACTGAAGCAGGAAGAAATAGAAAACCCGAACAGACCCATAACCAGCAAAGAAATTGAATCAGTAATCAAAAATCTCCCAACAAACAAGAGTACAGAACAGATGGCTTCCCAGGGGAATTCTACCAAACTTATAAAGAAGAATTAATACCTATTCTTCTGAAACTGTTCCAAAAAATAGAAATGGAAGGAAAACTTCCAAACTCTTTCTATAAGACCAACATTACCTTGATCCCAAAACCAGACAAAGACCCCATCAAAAAGATTTACAGACCAATATCCCTGATGAACATGGATGCAAAAATTCTCACCAAGATACTAGCTAATAGGATCAAACTGTACATCAAAAGAAGTATTCACCACGACCAAGTGGGTTTTATTCCTGGGGTGTAAGGGTGATTCAATATCCACAAATCAATCAATGTGATGCCCCACATTAACAAAAGAAAGGATAAGAATAATATGATCTTCTCAATAGATGTAATAAAAGCATTTGACAAAATTCAGCATCCTTTCTTGATAAAAACCTTCCACCATGTAGGAAGAGAGGTAACATACCTCAACATCATAAAGGTCATATATGAAAATCCCATAAAGAATATCATTTTCAGTGGGGGAAAAACTGAGAGCTTTTCCCCTAAGGTCAGGAACATGACAGGGATGTCCATTCTCACCACTGTTGTTCAACATAGTACTGGAAGTCCTAGCCTCAGCAATCAGACAACAAAAAGAAGTAAAAGGCATCCAAGTCAGCAAGAAAGAAGTCAAACTTTCACTCCTTGCAAATGACATGATACTCCATGTAAAAAACCCAAAGGCTCCACCAAAAAATTGCTAGAACTCATACAGGAATTCAGCAAAGTGGCAGGATATAAAATCAATGCACAAAAGTCAGTTGCATTTATATACACTAACAATGAAGCAGCAGAAAGAGAAATCAAGGAATCAATCCCATTTACAATGGCACCAAAAACCGTAAGATACCTAGGAATAAACCTACCCAAAGAGGTAAAATATCTGTACTCCGAAAACGATAGGGCACTCATAAAAGAAACCGAGGAAGACACAAAGAAATGCAAAAATGTTCCATGCTCATGGATTGGAAGAACAAGTATTGTTAAAATGTCTATGCTACATAGAGCAATCTACACATTCACTGCAATCCTTATCTGAATACCATCAAGTTTTTTCACAGAGCTGGAACAAACAAACCTAAAATTTGTATGGAACCAGAAAAGACCCTAAATAGCCAAAGGACTGTTGAAAAAGAAAACCAAAGTGGGAGGCATCACAATTCTGGACTTCAAGCTGTATTAAAAAGCTGGGATCATCAAGACAGTATGGTACTGGCAAAAAACAGACACATGGATGTGTCCATGGATAAATGGAACAGAATAGAGAACCCAGAAATGGACCCTCAATTCTATGGTCAACTCATCTTCAACAAAGCAGGAAAGAATATCCAGTGTTAAAAAGAAGTCTCTTCAACAAATGGTGTTGGGAAAATTGGACAGCCACATGCAAAAGAATGAAACTAGACCACTTTCTTACACCATACACAAAGATAAACTCAAAATGGATGAAAGACCTAAATGTGAGACATGAATCCATCAAAATCCTAGAGGACTGCAGCAATTTCTTTGCGAGACACATCTCCAAAGGCAAGGGAAACAAAAGCAAAAATGAACTATTGGGACCTCATCGGGATAAAAAGCTTTTGCACAGTAAAGGAAACAATCAATAAAACTAAAAGATAACCTATGGAATGGCAGAATGGAAGAAGATGTTCACAAATGACATATCAGAAAAAGGGCTATTATCCAAAATCTATAAAGAACTTATCAAACTCAACACCCAAAAAACAAAGTATCCAGTCAAGAAATGGGCAGAACATAGGAACAGACATTTCTCCAAAGAAGACATACAAATGGCTAACGGACATATGAAAAAATGGTCAACATCACTCAGCAGCAGGGAAATACAAATCAAAACCACAACAAGATACCACCTCATATCAGTCAGAATAGCTAAAATTAACAAGTCAGGAAACAAGAGATATTGGTGAAGATGCAGAGAAAGGGGAACCCTCTTACACTGTTGGTGGGAATGCAAGCTGGTGCATCACTCTGGAAAACAGTATGTTGGTTCCTCAAAAAGTTAAAAATTGAACTATCCTATGAACCAGCAATTGTACTTCTAGGTATTTATCCAACAGATACAAAAACAGTGATTCAAAGGGGCACATGCACCCCATATTTATAACAGCAATGTCTACAATAGCCAAACTATGGGAAGAGCCCAGATATCCATCAACAGATGAATGGATAAAAAAAGATGTGTTATACATATACAATGGAATATTACTCGGCCATAAAAAAAGAATGAAATCTTGCCATTTGCAATAACGTGGAAGGCACTAGAGGGTATTATGCTAAGTGAAATAAGTCAGTCAGAGAAAGACAAATACCATATGATTTCACTCACATGTGGAATTTAAGAAACAAAATGGATGAACATAAGGGAAGGAAAGAAAAAATAAGGTAAGATAAAAACAGAGAAAGAGGCAAACTGTAACAGACTCTTAACTATGGGAAAAAAACCTGATAGCAGGGTGCTGGAGGGGAGGTCGGTGAGGGGGACGGGGTAATGGGGTGATGGGCATTAAGGAGGACACTTGATATAATGAGCACTGTGTGTTACATCACCCACTGCTACCACGATGGAGGTAGGAGAAGTAGGGTGTCTTGCTACTCCTCCCTATGTTACCTTCACTGATGTTGTATCATGTGACTGCATAATCATTGGACGTTGGTGAAACCCTGACTAGTTTCAAGGTTTCCTCTGACGTTGACCCAGCAAGTAAAGAGAACGATGTCTCATTACTACCATGTGGGAATGGAAGTCCAGGATCTCTACTGACAATGGAATCAGGGGAACTCATTACTGCCAGGTAGGAATGAAAATCCAGCTTCCTACTTGGTATTTTTTGGCACCAACCTGGCAAGGGGAGTGTCTTGTTCCACAGGGTAAGGGTAGAAGTCTAGGCTCCCCACTCAGTCTTTGCTGGTATAAGTTGAAGTAGGGTCACAAATTTTTGTGTGGTCTTTGGTTGGAACAATGCAATTATGGTTTAAAAAAATGTTTTTTGCCTTTTCTCTTCCCTTAGTCCTTAGTGTTGATGGGTTGCTGGCCTCTCCAGCATTCAGTTCCGGATATATACAGCAAAAAGGAAACTCAGGAAACTCCCCATCATGCCATTCCTCAGGTTCTGAAATTTCTAGCTGGTCTGCCTTTTTTTCTCCACTTTTAATAATTTTCTGCTTATTTTATATATAATTTCTAGGATTTTTAGCTGATGATAATGAGAGGTATAGGGGGAAATATGTCTATTATGTATTTCTGCCATAGTATTTAGTATCATTTTTTAAAGTACTTTTTGTCAACTGTGTCATGGCAAAAAGGAATAGTAGAGTTTGGAAGAGGAAGATGGAGAAAATAATAAAAAACCACTTTGGCCTAGATAGTCTACAGCAACACAGAAATTAACCAGCTTGGATCCCTGGTTACAAAGTCTCCTATAAGGCCAGGAAATTTTCTTCTTGTCCAGCAACACAAATTTCCTCAGCTGCCCAAGGGCTAAACAGAATGGATAGGGCAGGGGAGGGTAGGAGAGGAAGGAAATAGATTGGAAAGGCTCGCAGTTGGGCAAGAAAGCCAAGCCTGCTATGTCATATGATATGGATTATATCATGAGCTGTATGAGGGAAGATTATATGTCAAGGGCCTGAAATGAAGGCCTCAGCCTCTCATTCTTTCCATCAACCCACAGAGAGGGGTGTAGGACCCACTGCTGGAGACATGGTATGTCCTTGAGTAGAAGAATCCCATCTTCATTGTTATTCTTCTTTCTTACAAGGTAAATGGTGGGTGACCAAAGAATTAAGCTCCAAGTAGTCTAGGATTCATCACCAGAGGAGTTGGCTTGAAAACCATCTGCCCAGCAGTAGAAGAACTTGAGAAGTAGTCTTTTCTCCAATTCTGTGGTAAGTTCAGTTCAGATGCAGCCTTTCCATCCAGGAGAAGGAAACTTTCCCAGCCCCCACCAGCTCCTGGTTAGCACATTGTCCAGGCAACTCAGAGTGAAATGTAGACATCACTTCCAGATGCATCTGCTCATTGGGTCATATGCACTCCACTGTATATTTCATAGCTAGTCCTTCTCCTTCCTAGACACAAAATCCTTTTGATTTCAAATTACTAGTCATAAAAGATGAACTCAGTCAGTATGTACAAATAATTACAGAGGTCTAATAAATTTTCTTTAAGCTGATCACACAGTGAAAAACAATGTAGTTTCTTTAACAATCAGCAGTCTCAGAACCTCATGATAGAGTAAGGAGTGAAATCCAGGCTTGAACTGCAATGTGACTCCCTTCTATTGCAATGCCAGACATCCTAAGCTGTCTTTACTGTAAAAAATGATACCATTTTTTTTTGTGCGTTTCAAGAAAATGCCATCATCTTTCCTTTCCTTTCAATCATTATAGCAAACCAGATAGATCAACACGCTTATTTTTCAAATGTTTTACCTTCATCATATGATTATCTGCATTGTTCATTGCTACTGCTGCAACATCAAATTCTTGCTAAAATTTACATCCTTTAACCATGACAAAACAAGTAGCTAAACTAGTATTTTAATCCTGTGTAAACAAAGTAATTAACAAACAAAAAGAACTTTCACTTTTCAGCTGATTGTCCTGAGGCTTTGCTGACAGAATCAAAGGAAGAGATAAATGAAATTAGAAAGCAGGAAGCTGTCAGCACTGACTTCAGTGTAAATCACTACTGACTAAAATCAACATACACAATACTTATTTACCAAGAAATATTTATCATGTGTCCTATTTTATTAGAAGGACTTAAAGAAGGCTCAATACATGATTGCTGATTAATTGGTGGTATGCAGGGATTAAAAGAATCCCAGGGTAAAGAAGTGAGTTAGTGAAATAGTCACATCTAAGAAAATAACAAAGGAATATTCTATAAAACACCAAATCTGTCCTTTTTCTCCAGCATAGATGTGCAGGCAATGTATAGAGAAATTGGCAATGAACATGCAATATTTAGAAACATAAATGCAGCCCCGCTGAGAAATATCCTGGTCCAATTACTTGGGCTTCTTTTGGGATAAAATTAAGTTGCCAGGCAACGGACAAAGATCTAATTTCTCAGAAATAGGAGTGTATGTGAGGCGTTGTGTGTGAGGGAGGCAGACAGAATACACAAAGCACCCTGGTTCTAAATGGTGGGATACGATAGATAGACTTGTGGTGCTGATGAATATCATAATGGGAAGGTGTTAATAAAATTGATTTTTCAAAAATATGGATTCTTACAAAGCAAACAAACCCTCCTCCCCACCCCCCTTTTTTCCCCAAAAGGCAGCAATGCAGAGATGAGAAAAGCAGCCCGTGTTAGCTGCAGAGGTCCGAGGCTGGGTCTTGACTTCTCTGGGTGTGCCATGGCATATCATTAGGAGGCTAGATCTGAGAAAGGCATATTTCCTGATGCTACTGCTGAGCAGATAATATATGATGTGGCTAGAACTTCAAAGACTCGCAGCCTTTGCAGCAGCATTTATTCACTATAGGATGGAAAAGCTAACAGCCAGTAAAGGAGGCCTCAGCCTCCCATTGGAAAGGCAGCAATGCAAAGGTGAGCGATGAGCATCATTCGCGTTTTTTTGTGAAAAATCAAAATATTTGCTTGTAAAGGTCAGTAAGGGATAAAGTAGATTGTTTTCTAAATCTTTAGCAAGATACTCAACAAAGGTCTAAACTTTCACCTCACTCATTCACACACACACACACACACACACACGTGATTGTCACCTGCGCAATCTATGCAAATATCTGTTCCAGATCTATTCTAATTGGATACAAAAGGAATAAATGTAATGGGACATGGTTAACCTCCCAAAGGCCTATTAGTCTGCTCAGCTGTGACAGCTAGTAAGAAATTTAAGTAGCTCCAATAAATCATCCAAAGACAGGGAGCAACTGCTAATAGAAAGAGAATCTCAGAAAAAAAGAAATATCTGATAGAAAACATTCTGGCTTTATAGATACCAATCTGTAATTTCTTTAAACCTTACCCTAACTTCTATCTCTCTCTGGTATCCTCCATCTAGAAGTGTTTTTCTATAGAATCAAGCTTGAATTGGTGCTCCCTAAATCTGAGTTTTTACTCTGTAGGGTTTCCATAATGTTTTCTTGGCTCAACATTGACCTTATGGTAAATCCTATTGGTAAGATCCAATGCTTAGTATCACATTCTCACATGGCTTATTGTATGCATATTTATGCACACACATGCTTCACATACACAGGCTGAAAATTCAAAATGAGACCAACACTGGGGAACCTGGGTGACTCAGTTGGTTAAATATCCAATTTGATTTTGGCTCAGGTCATGATCTCAGGGTTGTGAGATCGAGCCCCACTTTGGGCTCCACGCTGAGCATGGAGCCTGCTCAAGATTCTCTCTCTCATGGGACGCCTGGGTGGCTCAGTCGCTTAAGTGTCTGTCTTCAGCTCAGGTCATCATCCCAGGATCCTGGGATGGAGCCCCACGTCAGGGTCCTGGGATGGAGCCCCACATCAGGCTCTTTGCTCAACAGGGAGTCTGCTTCTCCCTCTGCCCCTCCCCCTGCTCATGTGCACGCTCTATCAAATAAATAAAATCTTTAAAAAAATGCTCTCTCTCCCTCTCCCTCTGCCCCCCCACCCCCGCTAAAAAAATGAGACCAACACTATAGCATGGACTCTTGGTATTCACAGATTTAGTACCCTAGGTTTTCATTAGTCACAAAACAAAGCTTCAAAGGACAATGAAATCTCATGATTTTTAATTTAGCTGAAGTAAGAAATTTCTGAGGCTGTTTTGCCAGAGTATGTTATATAGGTCATGGGTCAGCTCAGTTAATTGTCAAATATCTTATTCATATTATGCATATTTTAGATGAGAAATGCTAAGTTATGTTGATGTTAAATGACTTATTCTGGGGCTACAAATGGTAAATAGATGTTCTGCATCCAATGTAGATCTGAACCAGGCCTAGCAAATAATTGAAATTATGAATGTTTTTACATAATCACGTCAAAGGTAGTTCCTATACCCTTTTTTAAAAAAGAATTTGCCAGACTTAATCTTGCACATCAGGAAACAAAGTTTTTGCAAGTTGAGGGTTGAATTGCTTAAAGCATAGTAAAGGGACACTTTTATGTCTTTGATAAATTTTGAAATCTATATGACTTGAAGCTATTGACAACTTTTACAGTTAAATATTTTTACTGAACATTGCAAGTTATTTGTTTTCCAAATAGAACCCACATTTCAAAACATTTCTTTAACTGGCTTCTTTTCTCTCTCTAGAATTCCATAGTGACATGCTGGCAGGCTTCTTTAGAGCTTCAGAAGGATGTTTTTGACCACTTGCTGCCTGTGGGTCTCTGCAAACCCCTAACCCATGGACAATAGCAAATTGGAGGGACAATATGCCAGTGGGTAAAAGAGCCCCTGGGCTAGCCACTGGGAAGAAAAGGACTGGAGCATGCACACACTAAGAGGTTGGAGCAGACCTTTCCCAGTGGTCAGCAGAGGGAAACATTCATATCCCTTGCCCCAGGACAGAAACAGTGCCATTTTCCTTCCCTATAAAGACACCAGCAGCCTGACCCACAATACTAAGGGGAAAGACATCTACAGGTAAGCAATAACAAGAAATAGAATTTCTATAAGGTACTCATTCACTTAATGCAGGAAAATCATGTTAAAAAAACCCCAAAACTGGTAGCTTCCACTGAAACAGAATTAATAGAAGAGATGAATAAAATCTTCAGACAAAAAAGTAATAGGAGTCCTCAGGAGATAGAATAAAGCTCCAAAAAGACTTTCTAGAACAAATGAATATGGTTTCTGTTTTTTAAAAAGTTAAATTTTTAAAATAAAGAAAAAAGAAAGATGCAGGCTAATTAGCCATTTAGGGTTCTCAAGGATTAAGAGAGAGGTGTTACCAAAAATAAATAAATAAATAAGTTCCATCGAGCTGGAATTTATGAATGAGAGGACATGAGCCATACAGAACAAATCCAGAAGATCTAATATAATAGGGGTGCCCAAAAGGATAGTGGAGTATAGATAGGAAATGAATTATTAGACAAAACTTTTTAAAAAAGAAATCTACCTTTGGGGCATCTGAGTGGCTTAGTCGGTTAAGCCTCCAATTCTTGGTTTCAGCTCAGGTTGTGATCTCAGGGTCCTGGGATGGAGCCCCGCATCTGGCTCTGCACTCAGCTTGGAGTCTGCTTAAGGTTCTGTCTCGCCCTCTCCCTCTACCCCTATCCCCTACCCTTAACCCCTCTCATCCTCTCTCCCTCTCTCCCTCTCTAAAATAAATAAATACATCTTTAAAAAATTAAAAATAAAAAAAAAGAATCTACTCTGTAAGTATTCAGATCGAGTTTACCATGCCATAGGTGGTATTAATGAACACACACACACTCACATCTAGCCAGATCATGACAACACGTCTGAATTACAAGGAGAAAGAAAAATCTTACACTTTTCAGAGAGAAAATTACAAAAGAAAGAAGACACCCTTCTCAAATCATCTTTCAGTAAGAGTTAGGTCTCAACTGATGGTGGCAGAAAGATCAGGATTTTGTAAAGTGCCTTTAAAAAGAATTATCAAGATGTACAGCAAACCATCATGCTGTACCCCTTAAGCTTATATAATTACGTATGTCAATTATTTCTTAATAAGACTGAGAAAAAAAGAATTATTGAAAAAGACATAATTTAAGAGACAGTCTCACAATAACATGAGACTAAAAATTCTGAATTGTTTTAACTAAAGATTTGAAACAAAGATGGAAGACAGTGGGAAACAAAATGTTTTCTAAAGGTTTCATGTCTATGTGTGACATGTAGAAGAGTCAGCAAGTAAAACATCTTAAGAAAAGAGTATAGTTATTATTTATAACTCCTAAAATATTAGAAAGATATATATGTAATTTCGATTGTTAAAGACTAGAAGATAATCAAATTGGAATCAAACTGTACAATAAATAAGGATAAAAGGGAACAAAGAGAAACTTGCCCAAGACAAAGAAAAGAAAAAGAAAGAAAGAAAGAAAAAAGTCGTGAAAAAAATATACAATTAAGTAAAATTTAGGAAATAAAACCAATGTTATGTGACCAAAGTAAATGTGAAGAAACATTGAAAAATAAGTGCACTTTTAATCTAAGAAAATGGAAGGAAAACAAAGTAATAAGGAATTAATCATAATAAATACTGTAAGTAGTGAGAAATAATTAAAATAGAAAACAAAATATTAAAAGAATAATAAAAGCAAAATCTAGTTCTTTGGAGACTAAATAGATAAACAACCTGAATAAGGAAATTAAAAATCTTATGAAAGCAATATTAAGGAATGTAACTGTAGGTAAGGCAGCAATTAAAAGAATTACAATATAACACATGACGTCATAGCAACCTATTGAAGTAGCTACGGCAGCACTGCCTAATACTAATGCATGGATGAAAAAGTCCCTCCTTGCTCTCTCCCACATGGTAGCCACGAGTTATACGTGGCTGTGGAGCACTTAAAATGTGGCTTATAAAATCAGGCAACTAAATTTTTTTCAGTTTTATCCAATTTAAATAGTCACATACGGTTAGTGGCTGCTGTACGGGGCATGGGGAAGCACAGAGAAAATGAGGATACCCCCCAAATTTGACATAAGAAGGAGAAAATCTGAGTAGTCCAAAATCATACAAAAGATTGATCAAATAGCTACAAGTCTGGACTTAAAAGCTGGCTTCTACTTGATGTTTAAAGATCAGGAGATTACTATGTTATTTAAAATATTATAGGTGATTTAAAAATGAATAGAAATTTCTCTAATTCATTTTATAAAGTTGGGAAAATCTTGAGACCGCAACTTGATGAAAATAATGCAAAAACCAAAACTGTAGGCCAATTTCACTAATGAATACTAGTGCATGACTCTAAATATCAGCTAATCAAATCCACTAGCCTATTAAAAGATTCATAACTGAGTTTTCTACTAAAATTATTGGTGCAGTTCAAGAGTAGAAATTCTTTTTATTTTGTTTTTTTTATTATGTTATGTTAGACACCATACACTACATCATTAGTTTTTGATGTAGTGTTCCATGATTTGTTGTTTACGTATAACACCCAACTCCTTTTGCTCCTTGCGATACGTGCCCTCCTTAATACCCATCACCAGGCTAACCCATCCCTCCAACCCCCCTCCCCTCTAAAACCCTCAGTTTGTTTCTCGGAGTAAATAGTCTCTCATGGTTCATCTCCCCCTCCGATTTCCCCCCCCTTCATTTTTCCATTCCTACTATCTTCTTTTTTTATTAACATATGATGTATGATTTGTTTCAGAGGTACAGGTCTGTGATTCATCAGTCTTACACAATTCACAGCGCTCACCATAGCACATACCCTCCCCATTGTCCATCACCTAGCCTCCCTCCCACCCTCCTCCACTCAGGCAACCCTCAGTTTCCTGAGATTAAGAGTCTCTTACAGTTTGTCTCCCTCTCTGGTTTAATTCAAGAGTAGAAATTCTGTCAATGTAATTCACTATACCGTTAAATTAAAGAGGGGGAAAATATATGATTATAGCAATAGATGCTGAAAGCATAGGACAAAATGCAAACTCATTCCTAATAAAAACTCCTTAAAAAATAAATTACTTACACATGTTAAAGACTGCCCAAAATCAATAGCGAACACACTACATGGTGAAATACCTGTAATCATTTCCATTAGATCATAAGAAAAGAGAAAGAATGTATCTTTATTGCTAATTCAAAATTATTTTAGACTTCCAAGACAAAGCTTCAACACAAGAAATAGAAATAATTACTATCAATTTGCAAGAGTAAGCTGAATTGTCTATATTTGCAAATGAATAAAGGACTTAAATGGCTTTTTTTTTATGAAACAAAATATATTTTATTTTAATTATAGTAGCAAAAGGCAGCCCAGGAAGGTCGTGGAGTTGCACTGAAATATTACAATAAAATCCAGGAAAACTTTTATGCATATAAGCCATATTCTCCAGAAGTCAAAGACTCCAGAATCCTCAAAATAATCAAAGAACAAACCTGGACACCAAAGTCAAAACACTTCCCATGTTGGAAAATGACATAAAGTTAAATACCGATGATTTAGAAAAAAATTTTGTAAGTATGAAGAAGTGTGTTTTACTTAATTTCCTACCATACGTATTTAAGAAAAAGACCAGTAATCCAATAGAATAACTGAAGCAATTCAACAATTTACAAAAGAGGAATTAAAATGGAATATGACCAAATAAAAAAGATGTTTAATCACACAAGTAGTCAGAAATATGCAAATTACAACTGTAGTGGGATACCACTTTTTAAGACATTAAATTGGCCTACAATTTAAAAAAAATGATAATGTCTAGTGTTGGCAGAATATTAATTGCTACAGTCTTTGGGAATTAATTTGGCAAAACTGATTAAAATTAAAGGTACTACTGGGCGCCTGGGTGGCTCAGTTGGTTGAGCGACTGCCTTCGGCTCAGGTCATGATCCTGGAGTCCCTGGATCGAGTCCCGCATCGGGCTCCCTGCTCGGTGAGGAGCCTGCTTCTCCCTCTGACCCTCCCCCCTCTCATGTACTTTCTCGCTCTCTCAAATAAATAAATAAATCTTTAAAAAAATAAAATTGAAGGTACTATGACTTATGCTTGGGGATTTATCCCATAAAAATTGATGCGTGTATTTGGAGCGCGTTGCAGCACTGACTTCCGTAGTAGAAACTCACTGTACGTTTATCAATGGAAGGACTATGGAATATTACGTGGCTATTTGAAAGACTGTGTTTGAGCTATGTCTGTTGTCCTGGTGAGACAAGACGCACTTCTTGTATTGTTCAATGGAAAAATCAAGCTGTAAATTAAAGTATAGAGTATGATTCCATTTTTAAATGAAAAAAAATCCTACATATGTACTCATCTGCTTCTAGGAATGAGAAAAAATTGTGAAAAGACCTACCTATTAGGCTGTGTGTTTGTTGCTCTGTGATGTTTTCCCATTTTAAACCTTCCTTTACATTATATTTTTTTTCTTTTTGAAAAGCAAAATATTCTTGCTTTAGCAAATGAAACAATGTAAAATAAAGATAGACAAAGAAAACACTAACGATTCTCCTGTTCCAGGTCTCTATTCCCTTTCTCCAACGCCACGCCTTGTGATAACAAATGTTAACAGCCCAGGGTGTATTTTTTCTCATCTTTACTCTTGTTTAAACAAATATGAATATATATAAGCATCTGTACATACATAATGGTTTGCTTATTTCTACTGAATTAGAATCATGCTGCACATATTACTTGGTGACTTGATCTTTTTACCAAGCAATAAATATATCAGGGATATTCCCAATATACAAGCATGAGTATTTGTGTGTGTGTGTGTGTGTGTGTGTCTGTTTCTTTTTTCTCCCGCTGATTTAAGTCATATACAATTTTAGTTGAGGGTATATAACACTAATATTGGGATAAGTATTGGGAGGTTTTGATCTTTTTTGATATTGATTTGACTTGATTTTGTGTTTTTGTTTTCATTATTGCATTTTTTATTTTCCAATCTTCTCACCCTGTCTTTCACAGACTGGGCTATTAATACTCGATACTTCAGATAAGTAGAAGTTGAAGAACTGCTATTTTTTTTTATTTTTATTTATTTATTTATTTATTTATTTATTTATTTATTTATTTAATTTTTAAAAATTTTTTATTCTTATGTTAATCCCCATACATTACATCATTAGTTTTAGATGAAGTGTTCCATGATTCATTGTTTGTGCATAACACCCAGTGCTCCATGCAGAATGTGCCCTCCTCAATACCCACCACCAGGCCAACCCATCCTCCCACCCCCCTCCCCTCTAGAACCCTGTTTGTTTTTCAGAGTCCATCGTCTCTCGTGGTTCGTCTACCCCTCCGATTTCCCCCGCTTCATTCTTCCCCTCCCGCTACCTTCTTCTTCTTCTTTTTTTTTTCTTAACATATATTGCATTATTTGTTTCAGAGGTACAGATCTGAGAGTGCAGAACTGCTATTTTTTTAAATAAATTTGGTTATTGTTTTCTCTTTAAAGTGAGCAGTTACCAGTTTTGTAATGTAAATAATCTAGTAGGGACAAAACTCAAGGGGAAATGAATTTATTTATGCTGTATACTATTATGTTGCAGGTTTTATTCCTTTTATGTCAATTATACTCTATTATATGGTACTCCGTATATATGAAGAGTAATTTAATATTTAGAATGTGTGTGAGAAATCCACCTCAAGTAATGTAACAAGTTAATCAGAAATTGGGAAACAGAGGGTGCTCAATAAAATGCCCTATTAACCCTGAAAATGATGAGAAAAGTCGTTTGAATAACACATAGTAGCAATTTATAGATGTATAGTCCATTTCCTAGGAGACAGAGTAATTCGTTGAATTAATACTTATTAATAAATATACCTGTAAATTCAACTGGGAGAAAATAACCCATGGTGTAGACTGTTTCCACCATAAATGAAAGAGGACTGCTTGAAACACAAAGCACTAGCCCCAACATAATTATCTTTAGCTTTACGTGTCTACTGCTCGCGAGCTTTGAACACTTTGAAACTAATATAATCCTACTCCCTTTGGAAAGGCTCTTCACTGGCTGTCGAATATAGTGGGAAGAGCACAGGCTCAGCCCCAGATTGGATGTGCAGCAGAGATCCACCTCTCATTCATTATCTGTGTGATCTCTTTGCTCCATTTCTTGTCTATACAAGAAGAAAGCATTTACCTCACAGGGTAATGGGGCGGAGTCAATAAATTAATATACGTAAAGTCCTTAGAACAGTGCTTGGCACCTAAGTGTTTGCATTATTTTTGTTGCTGTTAGTGTTGTTAAAACACGATTGGCTGTCGTGTACCGGGCTCCTGTCCGGAGTCGGAAGCAGGGTCCACCCAGCCCCCTTCGCAGGAGACTCCTCGCCAACTCACATCAGGATATTCACAAACCCTCCTGGTTAAAGCAGCAGTCTAAGGCCAAGATTCCGAGAAAGGAAAGAGAATGATATTAAAACATGCAGTCGGGTGAAATTTCAAAAATTTGCAGTCTAAAATATTTAGAAAGCTGTCAGACTCTTAACAACTGCAGGGTCTGCCTCTAGAGATTATTTCCCCGACCTTGTTCCCCGCCCTAATTTTCTGTTTCTCATCTACCATGCATCAAAATTTTTACTAAATTTTTTTCTAAAAGAAAAGTTAGCATCATCTTAACCAGAAACAAAAATAACCTAATATGGACAGAATATAAGAGCTTAAGTTGAGATCTCTTTGTCATACCTATTTTGGAGCTGCTCGATGGTTTGTCATAGGATTTCTGTTTACTGTTGTGGTCTGTTTGGGCTCACATTGCAGAGAGCTGCAGCAGTTGTATGGATCTCCTGGTAAGTGAAATACAGCTAAAGAGTCTCTCATTCCGGCCCACCAAACACCCCCTTCCAGCCTCCCTCACTCTGAACTTGAAACGGTCTCTTCTCCCCCAACTCTTTGAGTCACCAAGTCTCAATCTTGAAATTATCTTTTTCGTTGTGTCTTCTCTGTTCCCATCAGCAGCACTCTTCTTTTTACTGGTGTGAGCCCATAGCAGGGCGGCTATCATAGCTGATTTCCCGGTACATCAATTTCCTGCACAATACATCAACATGAACAAGGGACTTCCTTCTCGATGTAATTTGTCTTCTCTTTTAAATTCTGAAATGCTTAAAGCCTGGGACCATGTTACATTCATGTCTTTACTTCCAGTATTTTTTTTATTTTCTTAAATTTATTGTTGAAATATAATTGACACACAATGTCATATTAGAAGCGGATGCCCAGTGCACAGAAGTTGTGGGGTGGAAGGACTGAATTTTGAATTTAAATTTTGCTTCCAGGGCTAAGAGTGCTGTCATTAAGTTAAATGCTTTTACTTTACAAAGATTAGTTTACAAGCCCTTTTGGGTACTATGAGCTTGTTTAGGAATCAGAGGCTTTCTTTGTTTTTGTGTATTCAACCTTCTCAAATGTCTACCGCATGTGCCAGGAGGAAAATCTAAATCTCTGTATGGTCATGCGTGATTACTTGAAAACCTGTTTCCCCAACTGTTAGAGACAAAAAGATTCCCCACAGAACAAAGTACCATAAAGATAATCTGATCTTAATTTTCGAATTAATGATTTTGATGAGCAATTTCTGTGAAAGGAAAAATGTTACAAGTGAGGCATTTCTTCAGTAGAACAGCAGGTGGCAGCAAAGGGGGACAATCTCGGCATTCCCATTTTTTACAATTGCTAAAACTGAAAATTGGTTTTGTAAACCACCCTGAATCTTTTCTAAAAATTACCATAATTTCCAAAAATCAGTATGCAGTTTAGTTTAGTAATTATAACACATTCAGCTTTTGAAAATAAGAGTGTTCCAAATACACAGAAATGAACTCTTAAAACCCTCTCTTGAAAAAGTAATTTTTGGTAGATCCAAAAAGAAGAAAAATACACCAACTAAGTAGATACTTGGCTTCCAAAAAGATGACCGCTGGGCCTTTCTCTTACAGTAGCCAAATTTCACCTTCCTATGAAGCAAACTATCATAGAAACATTCCTGTTTTTAAATCACCAAAATTAATTTATCATATGGTTTGGTGTATTTTTTTTAAATCCAGAACTAAAATGTTTTGGTAAAAATTTTAAATTTAAATAAAGAGCATTATAGATTTATAGTAGGCACCAGAATTTATCTATTCTTGGAAAAGGACCATGGTCGTTATTCTAATAATTTTAAAGGTTAAGGTGCACTTGACATGAGTTGTCTGGACAATTGACTAAATTTTTCATTTTACTATTTATGGGACTGTGGCAGTGATGACAACTCTTTCTTTTAGAGATACCTTCTTTCCACATGTCGTTTTATTTGTGGAGGGAACTAAGGTCAGAGGGGGGCAAAGGGCTCAGATCCTCTTTGCACCCAAAGGGACAGAGAGAAAATAATGAACAATCATATCAAATCCCTGAAGTAGCCCCAGATACACCAAAACTAATGACAGTTAACAGTTGAAAGTTATACTCATGTTTAATTATTGGTAGTTTTGAATACATTTAAGATTTTCAGACCACTTACAAGTGAAATGGTCGGGTTTTTCCCCCTCCTTTAAAAGAAATAATCTGTGCTTTTAGAAACAGACCTTGCTGGGATGACTTAAAGAGACTTTTTAAGGGATACTTGTAAGGGGATAAAGTTTGCCAGATAACAAAGACAACTTCAGGAAAAGTATAGACTCACATACGGTTTTAAAATAAGCAGTAAGGTATTTTTGTCCCCAGCTTTCTTTTCATGACCTCATCCCTCACTCCTAGCACTGCTACCTCTGCCAACCTCAGGCCCTCCAGCTTTCCTCCACCTTCTTTCCTCTACCCTTTAAAGCTTATTTTCAGATCCCACATTCACACATAATAGAAATAACTTATAACGGGGCACAAGTCTTAGGTCAAAGTTCTATTGAGTAAAATGTCAGGTTCCCAACTATCAAAGGGAGGGAGCTTCAGAGGCATGGAATGGAAGGACAGCATTATGGGCATTGCACTGAACTCAGTCACGTAGTGGCTCCTTCCTCTGTTTCCATGAATGATGAGCTGAAACAATTGTAGACATGGCCATGATATTGGTTTTCAAGCCAAATAACCTTTATAACCCCGTAATACATATGACAAATACAATCAGAAACCAAACCAAACCAACCAACCAAATAAACAAAAAAGGCAAGCTCATAAGTGTAGTAAACAGATTGGTGGTTGCCGGAGGAGAGGGTAGGTGGGAAGTGAGCAAAATGAGTGAAGGGAGTCAAAAGGTACAAACTTCCAGTTATAACATGAATGTTATGGGGATGTAAGGTACAGCATGGTGACTGTAGGTAGTAATACTTATCTACAGGAAAGTTGCTAAGAGAGTACATCTTAAAAGTTCTCATCACGTGAAAAAAAATTTAACGATGGATGGTGATGGCTGGTAACTAGACATTGTGATCATCGTTTTTGTAATGAATACAAACATCGAATCTTGATGTTGTATGCCTGAAGCTAACATAATATGTCAATTGTACCTCAATAAAAAAAATCACAACTCATTTGAAATGGTCTGAGGGGCATGCATTCCCAAATAGAAAATTAGATCTTCTTCTCTAGTGAAGTAGTTTTAAGAAAGAAGATTTGTACCAACACATGTCTTTGAAGACTTCCTCTCTCAAAAGAAAGTATCTGGGCTAGTTTCAGTGTTTGTTGCTATCACATAGCTATGGTTCACTCCCAAATGGAGGAAGCTCTAAGTCAAAATGTGACTTAGAAAAGGGGAAAGATAGCAAGATTAGTCAAAATAGTGAAAAGGCAATCAACACAAAGGAAAAAAGAAGAGAAACATGATAAAGGAATTTTGTTTTTAGAGCAGGAAGAATCACACATACCAGGACTGCCACATTCTGTCAAAAACATGTGGAAAATATGTCTCCTCATCAGGCCACTCTTGGCAACTGAATGATAACTGTGCATGTTGGGTCAATAACAGGTCCTCCTGACCACTGGAGCTTACAAACAGGAAGAAAAGGAAGTATCTGAATCAGGCTCCAAAAAAGGACAACAATGTGTATGTCCTCACTGTGTTTGGTTATCTCTAAATGAAAATAAATCTGATGCCACCTGGGTCACTACCAGAACAAGGTGATGATCTAGAGATGGGTTCATTTTATTCTCTTCTATTCTCTTATAACTCTTGTGGGACAGAAAAGCTATTAGAGCACATTTATATCACTAAAAACAAGAGCAGAGAGACCGTGATGACATGCATTTCACCTCACAGATTTAGAATAAGGATGCGTCAAAGCACATTAAAATCCGTGGAAAAAACACAGTTTGTCAGATAGAAATGAAGCCACAATGTCAGGATATCTTTCAGCTCAGCTCAGTGCAACCAATCGATCACATTCTTACACAGATCTAATCAGTAGAACAAAAGCTTAAATAAATGGGTAGAAGCCAATGTCACTCTAATGGCCACATAATGAAGGTGTATATAATTACCTATGGATATCCAATTGATTCAGCACCATTTTTTGAAAAGACTAGCCATTCTCCATTGACTTATCTTTGCACTTTTATCAAAAACAAGTTTATTGTAATGTCGAATAAATCTTTTTTTTTTTTTTTTTTTATTTGACAGAGAGGGAGCACAAGTAGGCAGGGTGGTAGACAGAGGGAGAAGAAGCAGACTCCCCGCTAAGCAGGGAGCCCGATGCGGGGCTCGATCCCAGGACTCCGGGATCATGACCTGAGCCGAAGGCAGACGCTTAACGACTAAGCCACCCAGGCGCCCCTGTAACGTTGAGTAAATCTTGAAATCGGTTCGTGCAAGTCCTCCTCCAATTTTGTTTTCCTTCTTGTGTATTGCATCTGCTATCCAAGGTCTCTTGACTTTCCAGATACATTTTAGAATCATTTTGTCGATATCTAAAAATAACCATGATGGGACTTTATTTAGAATTGAATTGAATCTAGGGGCACCTGGGTGGCTCAGTCTATTAAGCATACATCTCTTGATTTCGGTTCAGGTCATGAACTCAGGGTTGTGAGATCGAGCCCTGTGTCGGGCTTGCACTGGGCATAGAGCCTACTTAAGATCCTCTCTCTCCCTTTATCTCTGCCTCTTGTCTTCTCTCTCCAAAAAAAAAAAAAAAAAAAAAAAAATGACATCCTAACAATATTGAATCTTCTAACCCAAGAGCATAGAATATCTTTCCATGAATTTAGTCTTTTCTTTCCATCAGTGTCTTGTAGTTTTCCACATAGAGCAATTGTGCATATATGTGAGACTTGTGCCAAAGTATTTTTTCATGGTATTGCAATCTTGTTTCATTTTTTTGTTTGTTTGTTTGTTTGTTTTTAGATTTTATTTATTTATTTATTAGAGAGCGAGCGAGAGAGAAACAGCATGAGAGAGGAGAGGGTCAGAGGGAGAAGCAAGCTCCCTGCCGAGCCGGGAGCCCGATGTGGGACTCGATCCCAGGACCCTGGGATCATGACCTGAGCCGAAGGCAG